>NW_028274813.1:55084772-55236287 GCF_037043125.1 Eumetopias jubatus
CCATGGTACTATCCCGTGTTACAAAGATGGCCAGTGGAAAGACCAGGATTTAGAATCAGCTCTATCTGAATCCATTGCCTGTGTTACATGCATCATCCATGGATCAAGGTAATTGCAGATTTTGCTTTGAATGGCCTCCCTTTTGTACCTTCTGCCTAATACCACTAGGGTAGTGAGATTTTTGTGGATCTATAATTTTGTTGTTTTCATTATATGAATAACACTTTAGTATCTTTTATGTTTTAGAAAATTAGTATAAAACTCAAGAACCTCTTCCAAATTACATCTCCTTCCCTTATTGCACATCCTTTTGAAAAACACTATGTGCCAACTTGGTGGGAATTAGCACAGACTGCTTCATTTAATCCACAAGTTGAATTTAACTACGATTAAACTAAGAATTTATGTACAGTTTCCTCCTTATTTCATATGGAAATTTTAAACCATACCAATTATATGTCCTAACTTTCAAGATGTTTTACAATTATAATGACAAATAATCGTTAAAGTACAGTTGGTAAATTTCCCCCCCAAAAATAATGAAACTAGAATATTTGTCATTGTTTGAATCTCATGTTTAGTATAGTTCTTACTAAGTCTGTATAATGTGTTTACTAGTTAGTCATATGGAGGAGTCAAAATATCATTGACCTTATTTATTATTTCTTACTATGAAATGTAATTCTAGAGATGTGAACTAACAGTATTTGTATTCATTCTACTGTAACATTGCCACTGTTTTCAGATAAGAAAGAATTATAATACATAATTTTGAGCTCAATGGCCCTTCATGTCAGTTGTTTAAGAACCAGTCTTATATACTTAGACAGTCTAAATACACACAGGAGCATCTATTATTAGACATTAATAGTTCAAATTCACAAAAAATAAAAAGATATACAAACACTAACATTTATGCCATAATATTTTTCTTTTCTTTTCTTTTCTTTTTTTTTTTTTTTTTTTTTGGTGTTCAGCTGGGAATAAAAAGCACAGAGTACATAGAACCAATACTATTCCAATATCCAACTGTAGGTCTCATGAAGAATTACAAACAGGCTCTACACCCTGCATTTCAGTGATACCAAATGTGTTTCATGCTGGGAAATTAACATGTGAATTTTTTCTGTTGAAGTTGACTATATGTTTGTCTTGGCTCTGAACATTACAGTGTGTTTAGGAATAAAACATTATGGCTTGTGTTCTACTTTTCTGAATCCAGGTTGCCTCCCATAAATTTATTAATAAAAATTATCATGAGGAAGTCCATGGAACTGTGTTAACATATCATTTATTGCATATTTGACCATAAGTAGAAAATTTGTCATTTATTTATGTATAAATGTCTAGTACATTAAAGAAGCCATCTTTATTAATATTTAGTGTTATTTTTCTCCTAAAGCATTCATGTTTAAAGCACTCAAACAAAACAGAAAACAATCTAATCATTTTATATATAAAAGTTCTGAAAACATTAAAAATCCCCCAGAAAATGGAACCCTAAAATTAAAATAAGCCAATGGAAAATTACCTTTTGACAAATAAGAGTATTAAGGAAAGCTATATTGCTTTTTTCATTAGGAAATTGCTATCCAGGAAAATTATTTTCTCACGCTGATTTTCACTCTGAGTAAGTAAGCTGTATTTGCTTTCCAATAAATATATTAATATTTGTACCTTACAACCTGTCCAAGAAACAAAAAATAAACTAAACTATTAAGCATAATAATTTAGAAAGGTTATATATACTGACAGGTAAACATATATCTTTGTGTTGTCTAAGGATCACTGTTTATTGAAAGGTATTTTTAGATACCTTTAGAAAGTTGTTAAGAAAAGTTATTAGATGCCATAGGTATGGGTGAGATCATCTCTACTTTTCACTTGCTCCATTTCTAAAGGAACCTTCCTAACAGCATTAAAACCTGCTCAATTCACTGCTGTTTAAAATAAGACATTCCCCCCACAATCCCAGTCTTCCCCCTAGAACTATACCACTCTAGCCTCATTCTTCTCTTTCTTTCATTTTCACAGAGACTGCTTTCTTTGATTACAAAATGGAGGAGGTAGAAAAGGAGAACTTTTTAGAAAATTATTTAAAACTCAAGAACCTCTTGCAGTCATGCAAAGGTCTTGTTTGGGGCATTCTAGGTAGAGGCAATAGCAAATGCAGGAGCAAACTTGGCATGTTGCAGGAACAAATGGAAATCATTCTTAAATAAGATCTAGATTTTTAGAGATGCACAGTGATGCCTCTCATTTCCATAGTTTTTAAATCTGATTTTACCAATATGCATTCACCAAGACCCATATATATCTCAACACTGGGAGCTCTCCAAACATCAGCTGAGGGAGTAACAGTTTTTACTATCTACTCAGTGGACTGTTTGCTTAATGACAGAAAATGTGCTAAATTTTCAATGAAAATTTGTCACTAAAACTGCCTTTCACCACTGAAAGCCCATTAAAGTAGAAACAATTGTCCAATACAAAGGCATTCCATCCTCCAGTTCAGTGAAAGAATTTCTGACCCACAAAAGTGATAGAACCCTAGTAGGAAATATCATTTCTCCATTGTTTCTATTCTAGGTCTATCGTCATTTTTCTGACAAAAACTTCTAGCTCTTCCTTCCAGATTTACCTCAAAAGCCAGATATAATAAAAACCAAGAACTATTTACTGATCCATCTCTTTATTTTTTTAAAAGATTTTTATTTTACTTATTTGACAGAGAGAGCGAGTGAGCACAAGCAGGGGGAACTGCAGAGTGAGAGAGAAAAGCAGGTACCCCATTGAGCAGGGAGCCTGACATGGGGCTTGATCCCAGGATCCCAGGATCATGATCTGAGGCAAAGCAGATGCTTAACTAACTGAGCCACCCAGGCACCCTCTGATCCCTCTCTTTAAATAAAATGGGGACCTTTGCTTGCAACCAAACAATCCTTATCCTGAAAGACACTTCCTTTTTTAAGTTGCTTGTGAAATTTTTCAAATGTTTTTTGGAAACTTTCTCTGCTTCCAATTTCTCTACAACCACCGTTTCTCAGTTTTAGTATATGAATCTCAGTTTGAATACACTCCCTTTTAGTACTTGAAAGAAATATCTATGCCTGAAATCTCCATTCCTCACTTCATATTTTTTCTCATGTCAGGTTAAATACCACTTATCCACTTATGAAAGCTGACAATGACCTACATCTCATTACTCCCTATAGTAAATTATCTTTTTTTGTCTGACTCGATTACAGAGCATAACTGATCATAGGTGGTCATTCCCTACTTCATGATAACTGTCACCCACATGGATGTGCCACTTGATGTCCCTTCAAGAAAGAAATGGTTGCCCAGCACCTGTGAGGAGTGAAAGTGGCTGGACAGCCTCCAGCTGTAGAACCTGAGTGATGCTTCACAGGATCCACTTAAATATTACTGACATGTCTAGTTTATTACCATATCACAGCCTTTACACTTGCTTTTCTTTCTTTATGAAAGCTTTCCACTAGATTTGTATGTGGCCACTTCCTTTCCAACTTTCAAGTCTCATCTCAAATTCCCCTAATAAAAGATGTCTACCTTTCTTAGCTAAATTAACACTAGCTCCTCTTCATCCTATTTTTACTTCTTTTCATTATAGTTTTATATATGTTAAATTATAGAAAGCATCGGGATATTTATTTTCTGGTGTGTTTCTTCCTATAGAAATATAAAAACTTGAAGGATAAGGCCTGTAACTTGTTTGTTCTCTCTCCAGTGCCTAGATGGATCACTGGAAAATGTTAAGAATTTAAAACAAAGAATTGTATAATTAATACATTACAGTGTTATAGAAGTATTTGCCTAATAATTCTACTGCTTCACACTATAGGTAACAGCCCACTGTCTTTAAAAAAGAAAACTAAGTACAGTATCACTGAACCATGAACCAAAGGAGAGATTTTGGTATCATCAATAAAATTCTTAATATTTGTATAAGAGTAGTGTCACTATTAATACTTATATGCAAACCCTACAATCATGCTTATACAAAGTTACGTACTATCATTTTACAGAAAGGAAGAAAAAGCTCTTAGTAAAGAAATTCTTTATCTCTAAAGATTATTGTCTGCTAGTCCCTTTGATTTTCTGATGAAATTAATGTGCTTAGGCAATTGGACTGGATTCCTGAGAAAACCACAAGAATTCATCTGGTCAAATTTATAAAACAATTTCTCACAATTTCATAGCTTTTCTTTGCCAGTTAGCTATACGTGTCACATGAGCTAATGGGAATTGTTTCATAGTGTTGGAGATTACTTTAATCACATAATAATTATAGATTTGCACTAACAGAAATACAGTTGATGTTTGAATAGTCGGATATGTTCTAACTGCTATAATTGCCTTGAAACTAGCATAGCTTGAAATGGCTATCAGCCAGTCAAATTGTTTCATTTGCTTTTGCTATGCTCCATTTGGTATCCTACTATAAGGTTACGTATTGTCAACTTGTAAATATGCCATTTACCTGTTCAAGGAAAGACATGACCTTTTATGAAGTTTATCTCGAGGGAAAGAGAATTAGGGCACTACAAATCAATGACCATGTACCCTCTGCAATAGAACACCAATTATAGGACTATTTTGACTCTATTATTTTTTCATTACAGTGGAGAAACATGTATTTTCTACAAAAACTATGTAAATATTTTGACATACCATGCTGATAAACTTATGAAAAGTCTTAATAGGTATTCTTAAAGATAGAATTGAAAGATGAAATGTAGAATGGAGAAGAGATTTATAATAGTGTTTAATTCCTAATGCAGTCTATTCAGTTCAGGGTGGTGCTGTTGACAACATATTGGATTTTGTTCTAAGATTTTTGAGTAATTGTAAATGGCATTCTGTTCATCATGTATATTATCATGCTGCTTTGAGTACTGCAAACAATAGAAAGCTCACTATAAATTTGTAATTCTACAGGCCAGAAATAAGGTTAATATGGATACATTTTACAGCACAGGGAACATAGCCAACGGTATTGTAACAGCATTGTATGGTGACATTTGGTAGCTACACTTGTGGTGAACATAACAACATATAGAAATGTTGAATCATTAGGCTGTACACTGGAGACTAATGTAACATTGTATGCCAACTATACTTCAGTAAAGAAAATATATGAACACATTTTATAATACATTAAAGTAATGAATTACTAAATTAATGAATTACTGAAAATGAAAAGGCATAATTAGTGAGTAAAATCTCATATTATGAACTCAAAGCTTTATTCTAAGGCTGCTGAAAAAATAATCTTTTTGTAAAATTATTTATTATTTAATAACATTTACTATATGTTTTTAATATTTAAGGAATTCTAGCCTCACTTAAAAATATAAGAATATAAATGTGTACATATAGCTAATCAATAAATTTAAACACTAGAAATCTTTGTATTTCTGTGAGAATTAATTCTGTACTTTTATCTGGGGATAAATTCTGTCTATAACCTCTTTTATTTGGATTTGTGAAAGACTGTTCTCCAATAGCCCTAGAGTTCACATCAGCATCTGGAGATGTGGAACAGGTTGCTGTGAAGACTAGACCTTTGAAGCTACCACCATTTTTCTTCAGCAAATACTACCTCTGCCACTTTTCCATGTTCCATCAAAATGAGGCTGTTTAAAAGAAAGACAATGCTAGTAGGTTCACCCTCTGACTTTTCAGTTCATCGGATAGAAGGATGTAAGTTTTAACTCGTTTTGAGTGTTAGAAGACAGAGTGTGTGTGTGTGTGTGTGTGTGTGTGTGTGTTTTCTCTCTCTCCAGGATACTTCCTTAATGGTTACTACTTGAATATATAAACCATTGATTTCTGTATCATCATCTAAAGGATATTTCCTTAAGTTTTCCTGTGGTTCTCTTACCTTAGAAGTGATCGAAAGTAAAACAGATACTGCCTTTTAACTCTGAAAATATTGTTTCTATTTTCCTAATCCTGGAAAACAGAAGAAGCAGAGGTCACATTTTCACGTTCTAAAGGTAAGTAAGTCCACAATGGAACTGAGCTAAATCAGTGTTGGTCAGCTCAGTCTGACTAGAGCAATGATTTTATTTCTCTTGCCAAATATCATCTCCCTAATTGATATAAAATAGTTGAGTCAATGTAAAATTAATCTATTTATACCACCCACACCCACATAAACACTAATAATTCCTCTTTTAATGTCTTAGACTTCCAGGAGAAGATTCACTGGAGAGCTACTTTGCAATATTAGAAATTACATGAGTAAATGTAGGACCCTTTCTATTCAATCATTATTTTTATTTTATTTTTGAATTTTATAACCTTATACACATTACTTCTTTCTCTCCCTCTCACACACATATACACATTTTACTTTTAACATATTTTGCAGAATATGATCTATCTAGTGAACAAAAAATGTATCTAAAGGATAGGATAAATGTTCTAATGTACATAATAATCAAATGCACCTTCCTTTTTCTTTTCATTTTTTTCCTTTCATTTTTCTCCCATCCCTTAACCCCCATTGCTTGGCTTATTCTTTTTTCTTTTAATTTTTTAAAAATATTTTATTTATTTATTTGACAGAGAGGGAGAGGGAGAAAGATTGAGAGCACAAGCAGGGGGAGTGGCAGGCAGAGGGAGAGGGAGAAGCAGGCTCCCCGCTGAGCAAGGAGCCCGATGTAGGACTCAATCCCAGCACCCTGGGATCATGCTGCCTTCAGCTGAAGGCAGACGCTTAACTGACTGACTGAGTCATCTAGGCACCCCTTATTCTTATTCTCTATTCTTATTCTTATTTTTATTCTCTTATTCTTCTCCTTCTACTCCTAAGTGCACTCACATTAGTCAGTTCCCAAAACACTCAATCCTTGTTAGCAAGGATTTAGTTAGCATGTATTCCTCAATATTTTTTTCTGGACTCATTCTATTCATAGGGAGAGTTTCATAAGATGTTTTTTTATAAAAAAAAATAGGTCTTTTATTATCCATATTATTTCTCACTTAATAACACCATAAAGAAAATTTTTGAAGTTGAGAGTACTCTGTTTCATTTTAATGACTTCATAATTTGTTGAAATGTAGAGGCCATACACAACATGCAGCCCTTTGAGGGGCATGTGTTTTGTTTCCCAAATTTTTTTCTTGACAATATTTAACAAATACCACTGCACATATTTCTGTACACCTTAGTGCCATTCATATCACAAACATATATTTGCAATATCTACCATTTCTGTGCTGAGTGCTTTACAGTATGTTTTGCCATACAGAAGTGCATTTATAAATATAGACCTAGATATACTTATATATATACAGCACACTTTTTAAAAAAGATTTATTTATTTGAGAGAGAGAGAAAGAGAGAGAGTACGAGCATGGGTGGGGAAGGGGCAGAGGGAGTGAGAAAGAATCCCAAGCAGACCACCCACTGAGTGCAGAATCTGACTCGGGGCTTGATCTCACAACCCTGAGATCATAACGTGAACTGAAACCAAGGACACTCAACTGACTCATGCACTCCTATAGCACACTTTTTTTAAAGAATAATTTTATTCCACATAAACCTTTCATTTGACTTATAAAGTCCTAAAGATCCTTTGTGAATAAATGAAGAGACGTAATTCCACCTAAGAGTTCATCAACATTAAATGAGTAATTAAACAATAATGATAAAATTGCTTTTAAGAAAGATAATTATTGGAATTTTATCTTAATTTTGAAAGAAATAATATAAATTAGCTTAAAACCCTAAAAAATAGAAAAAATAATAATTATGCAGAAGCAAACAACTGTATTTGATTCTCACCTTCAATGTCATTACAAGAAATGAATTAATGACCAAAATTCCCAATATCCCATTATTCAATTATATTGACCAAATAAGTAAATAGAACCCCTGCTAAAATTTTCTGTTCACAAAGTGTTCAGCATGATAAGAATTCCCCAAATTCTGTAACAAAAATCATTGTACTTGAAACAACACTTAATGATAAATTATTTAGAAGAATTTTTATATTAGTATATGTTTTACCACAACAGGTGGTAGCAAATGTAAAACAAATCCTCAAGGAAACTGTATGCATCTGATTTTTGCATTTTACTTTTCTATCAGTTCTGAGTAAAAAGGACTTTAATACTCCTGAAACACAGTTGACAAAATTGGAAGACAGTGATATTGATTTTTTTAATGAAATATATTAAAACACTTGTCAATATCATGAAATAAGTATAGGGCTAATAACCCACTCTAATTACGAAAGTTGGTTATTAAAGCCACAGTTTAATTCTGATTATGATAGATTATTATTAGGAATTTCCCTCATCCAAATAATTTAGGTTCTGCTAATTCCAAGGCTTGTCATTAACAACATTTCTTCACGTTACAACCAATTATAATCGATTCTACTCCTGCCTCTTCTGCAGGTATTTAAAAAATGATTTTATCACAATTATTCTCTGTGCCTAAACCAAAAAAAAAAAGAAAATACTAAGATAATGAGAGGGAATTATGTTTTTAGGCAGCACAATATTCTATAGTGCTATTTTAAATAAATTCTTGTGGTAAGAGCACATAAGATAAATAGGTTAACATAGCAAAAGAGAATTCATATTTATGCTCAGACATGTATACTGTATATATTATATACACATTATCTATACATATATATAATTTAAAATATATTAAAGGTTATGTTTCATACGTGGGGGAGAAGGTTGTTGAACAAATTTCTTGTCCATTTTCAGGCTATTAATTATACTTCCTTGGACCTAATTTTTCAACTATGATTCAGTATGATTTTAACTAGGACTATTTATTTGAAGGTTGGAAAAAGTCAAATGAAAATGGGAAGGAACAAAGGGAGGAGGAGGGAAGGGAGAGGGCAATATTGGCTCTTACAACATTAAATCCTGGGAATAGGTTTCCTGTAAGTACATGTTAATCAAAACAGACATATATTGGTACCATAAAATGCCACTCTTAAAAAAAAATGAATAAACAAAAAAACAGAATCAGAACTATAAATACAGAGAACAAACTGATGATTACTATAGGGAAGGGGAGTGGGGGCTCAGCAAAATGAGTGAAAGGGAAAGGAAGACACAGTCCACCAGTTATGAAATGAATAAGTCATGGAAATAAAAAGCAGAGCACAAGGAATATGGTCAATGATATTGTAATAGCAATGTAATGGGGCAGATTGTAGCTACACTTGTGGTGAATATATAAACTTATAATGTATAAACTTGTCAAATCACTAAGTTGTACAGCTGAAACTACTGTAACATTGTGTCAAATACAACGAAAGAAAGAGAAGAAAGAAAAGAAAGGGAAGAAAGAAAAAAAAGAAAAAGAATTTAAGAGGGGGGAAAAAGACACATATTTTAGCATCTGTTACCTAGACCAGAAAAATGCCTGGTACATAGTACATTTGTTTCTTATTTTTCCCTGGGTACATGGTGCTCCTACTGAGCAGCATCACTTTTAATATGTTATCACAAATCAAACAACCCTTTGAGGGATTCATTTGATAAATTAAGCAACAAAGGCAATGGATACTCTGAGAATTCAAACCAACTTCCAAAGTTCACACAGTAATAAGTTAGTGGAGTTCAGATTTGCATGATTTTCTCATAGAGTGTGCATTAGAATTACTGATGCATATTGCTTATTCTATTAGGAGAATGGTATAGAAATTCTAGTGTCTGTATAAATAGACTAGTTGGTCCTACAATAAGAAATGTGGCTATGACAAACAGAAGTATAAAAAAGCTCCAAAGAAAGTTAAGTTCTTCTTCATTTACCAGTTGATTAAGTAGGAGTTTACCTTTAAATTAAAATATTGCTAAAAGAGAAAGTACGAGCATTATTATACTATCAATCTTGAAAGTAAAACAACATATGGGTGATACATGGAGACAAGAAAGATGGTTTGAGACAGCTGTCAATAAAAAGAACAATGCAGGACACCTGAGTGGTTCAGTCAGTTAAGTGTCTGCCTTTGGCTCAGGTCATGATCCCAGGGTCCTGGGATGGAGTCCCGCACGGGGCTTCTTGCTTAGTGGGGAGCCTGTTTCTCCCTCTGCCTGCCGCTCTCCCTGCTTGTGCTTTCTCTCTCTGACAAATAAATAAAATCTTAAAAATAATAATAAAAAGAACAAAGGGGCCTGGGTTATAAGTTTCAAAGTGTCCATATTTAGTAAATGTATTAAACACTCCAATGGAAAGACATAAGATGATGGAATGGATAAAAAAACAAGACCCAACAATATGCTGCCTACAAGAGAATAATTTCAGACCTAAGGACACACGCAATTGAAAGTGAAGGGAGGGGCGCCTGAGTGGCTCAGTCTTTAAGCGTCTGCCTTCGGCTCAGGTCATGATCCCAGGCTCCTGGGATCGAGCCCCGCATCGGGCTCCCTGCTCAGCGGGAGGCCTGCTTCTCCCTCTCCCACTCCCCCTGCTTGTATTCCCTCTCTCGCTGTGTCTTTCTCTGTCAAATAAATAAATAAAATCTTTAAAAAAAAAGAAAGTGAAGGGATACCTCTGAAACAAATAATACATTATATGTTAATGAAAAAATAAATTCATTAAAAAAAAGAAAGTGAAGGGATAGAGAAGCATTTATCATGCACATGGCTGTGAAAAGAAAGCTGGGGTAGCAATACTTATATCAGACAAAATAGACTTTAAAACAAAGACTGTAACAAGAGACAAAGAAGACCATTATATAATTACAAAGGGAACAATTCTACAAGAAGGTATAACAACTGTAAATGTTTATGCACCCAACATAAGAGCACCTAAATACATAAAGCAAATAATAACAAACATAAAGGAAGTAATCAATAGTAGAAAAATAATAGTAGGGGCCTTTAACATCCCATTTACATTGATAGATATATTATCCAAACTGAAAATCAACAAGGAAAGCATGGTTTTGAATGACACGTTGGAACAGATGGACCTAGCAGATATATTCAGAACATTCCACTCGAAAACAGAAGAATACATATTGTTTTCAAGTGCACATGGAACATTCTCCAGAATTGATCACATTTTGGGCCACAAAACAAGTCTCAGAATTCAAAAAGACTTCAGTCATACCATGCATCTTTTCCAACCACAACACTATGAAACTTGAAATCAATCCCTCTGCCCCCCGCCAAAATAATCTGGAAAGAACATAAACACATGGAGGTTAAATCACGTACTACTAAACAATGAATGGGTCATCTCAGAAATCAAAAAGGAAATCAAAAAATACAAAAAATAAAAACAATAGTCCAAAATCTTTGGGATGCAACAAAAGCTTTTCTAAGAGGGAAGTTTATAGCAATACAGACCTACTTCAATTATCAAGAAAAATGTCAAATGAACAACTAACTTTATCCCTAAGGGAGCTAGAAAAAGGAGAACAAACAAAGACCATAACCAGTTGAAGGAAGGAAATAATAAAGATTACAGCAGAAATAAATGAAAGAGAAACTTAAAAAAAAATAGAACAGACAAATGAAACCAGGAGTGGTTCTTTGAAAAGATCAATAAAATTGATCTTTTTGACAGACTCATAAAAAAAAAAAAATAAAGAGAGAGGACTCAAACAAAATCAGAAATGAAAGAGAAGAAACAACCAACACCACAGAAATAAAAAGGACTAGGGGCGCCTATGTGGCTCAGTCATTAAGCGTCCGCCTTCAGCTCAGGTCATGATCGTAGGGTCCTGGGATCGAGCCTTGCATCGGGCTCCCCGCTCGGTGGGAAGCCTGCTTCTCCCTCCCCCACTCCCCCTGCTTGTGTTCCCTCTCTTGCTATGTCTCTCTCTGTCAAATAAATAAATAAAATCTTTTTAAAAAAAGAAAAATAAAAAGGACTATAACAGGATATTATTAAAATTATATGTCAACAAATTGGATAATCTAGCAGAAATGGATAAGTTCCTAGAAATATATAACCACCCAAAATTGAAGCTGGAAGAAATGGATTATTTAAACACACCAATTACCAAATGAAATTGAATCAGTAATCAAAAAACCAAACCAAACCAAACCAAAACACTCCAACAAACAAAAGTCTAGGACCAGATGGTTTCATAGGCAAATTCTACCAAACATTTAAAGAACTAATACTCAGGATTCTCAATCTATTCCAAAAAATAGAAGAGAAAGGAAAGTTCAACGCCCTTCCAAACCCCACAGTTAATCCAATTTAAAATGGACAGAAGACATGAACATTTCCCAGAGAAGAGACAGAGATAGCCAACAGACATATGAAAAGATGCTCTACATCACTCACCATCAGAGAAGTGCAAATCAAAACCACAAGGAGATATAAACTCACACCTGTTAGAATAGCGAAAACAACAACACAAGAAACGACAAGTGTTGGCCAGGATGTGGAAGAAAAAAAACCTTCACGCACAGTTGGTAGGAATGTTAACTGGTGCAATCACTGTGGAAAACAGTATGGAGGTCCTCAAAAAATTAAAAATAGAACTACTATAGGATCCAGTAATTCCATTTCTGGGCATTTACACAAAGAATAAGAAAGCACTAATTCAAAAAGATATATGCACCCTTACGTTTATTGCAGCACTCTTTACAATAGCCAAGATATGGAAGCAGCCCAAGTGTCCACCCATAGATGAATGGATAAGGAAGAGGTGGTATAGATACACAATGGAATATTACTCAGCCATAAAAATGAAATCTTGCCATGTGCAACAACATGGATGCAGCTAGAGAATATAATGCTAAGTGAAATAAATCAGAGAAAGACAAATACCATATGATTTCACTCATATGTGGAATTAAAGAAACAAAACAAATGAACAAAGAATAAAAAGAGAGACAAACCAAAAAGCAGACTCTGAAATACAGAGAAGAAACTGGTGGTTACCAGAGAGAAGGTGGATGGAGGGATGGGTGAAATAGGTGAAGTGGTTTAAAAGTACTTATGTTGATAAGCATTGAGTAATGTGCAGAATTGTTGAATGCTGTACATCTGAAACTAATACAACATTGTATGCTAATTATACCTGTTTTTTTAAATAAAAAAATGAAAAAAGACTGAAATTCAAGTTCAAAACAAAAACAAAAATACCCCATAAAGTGTCCATATTCAAATTCTGATACTATCATTGATAGATTTCATAATTTAGGAAGTATAGATACAGCTTATGAGTATCCTCTTTCTAAATTGAGAAATAAAAGTCAACTCAAGAAGTTTTCAGTGGATGGTGGCACCTGGGTGGTTCAGTCGTTAAGCATCTGCCTTCGGCTCAGGCCATGATCCCAGGGTCCTGGGATCGAGCCCAGCATGGAGCTCCCTGCTCAGCGGGAAGCCTGCTTCTCCCTCTCACACTCCCCTTGCTTGTTCTCCTGCTCTCGCTATCTCTGTCTCTGTCAAATAAATAAATAAAATCTTTAAAAAAATAAATTAAATAACAAACATTTAGGGGTGCCTGGTAGCTCAGTCAGTTAAGCGTCTGCTTTCAGCTCAGGTCATGATCCCAGGGTCCTGGGATCGAGCCCCACATCGGGCTCCCTGCTCAGCGGGAAGCCTGCTTCTCCCTCTCCCACTCCCCCTGCTTGTGCTCCTGCTCTTGCTATCTCTGTCTCTGTCAAATAAATAAAAATCTTAAAAAAAAAAAGAAGTTTTCAGTGGATTGAAAGAGTTTATGTAGGCACAGTCCCTGTTATGAAGGAGTTCACCAAAGGTTAGTTTTAATCTCTCATCCAACTATCCGTTTAACCTAATTTCCCCCCAGGATAGTAATACTTTCTTACTTATCAAGCTGCCTTTGGAAGCTGCACCCAAAGGGTGGCAATTACCCATAGCTGTCAAGCTAAATACTCAAAATATAAAACTTGTGGGTGAAAGCTGTAAAACACAGTCATATTTTAAGACTGTAATGCTGACGTTTCCAAAGCTATTTATTTGGTATTAGGGAAACACCATACTTATAAAGATTATATGTAAATTATATTTTTGTTGCTGTTGATAGCCAAAGATATTTTGATTTATAAGATGCCTTAATTATTTTCATAGACATTGTTTTCATTTACTCAGTGATGAAAATGAATTATATTGCCAAAGGCATGGACATTTCATAGGGAAGAATCCAAATAAGAGTACACTGATTTTATGAATAGTGGATGATAGCACATCTATTTCTACTGTGCACAAAAAACACAAAGTGAAGTTTGATAATTCCCTTAAGAAGCTTTTCTGGTTTTGAATATGATAATATACACAAAATAATTTTAAAGAATAAAAATAAATTTGGTTTTATTTGGCAGTGGCATGAATATAACACTACCAAAAGCAAAAAATGAGTGTCAAATTAGAATCAGATCTAAGAATATTTCATTCTATCTGAGAGCAAGACTACAGGATTTCACTCATACGTGTAATTTAAGAAACAAAATAGAAGAACATATATAAAAAAAAAAAAAGAAAGAGAGAGAAGCAAACCAGGAAACAGACTCTTAACTATAGAGAATAAACTCAGAGTTGCTGGAGAGGAGGTGGGAGGGGGGATGGGCTAAATGAATGATGGATATTAAGGAGGGCACTTGTATTGAGCACTGGGTGTTGTATGTAAGTGATGAATCAGTGAATTTTACTCCTGAAACTAATATTACACTATACATTAATTAACTAGAATTTGAATAAAAACTTGAAAAAAAAGTAAAGAGAATTATCCAAAATTAAATAAATAAAATAAATTCCACATATGAGTGAAATCCTGTAGAGGCAAGCCATAAAACAGACTCTTAACCACAGAGAACAAACTGAGGGCTACTGGAGGGGAGGTGGGCAGGGGGATGAGCTAAATGGGTGATGGGTATTAAAGGAGGGCATGTGTTGTGATGAGCACTGGGTGTTGTAAGTGATGAACCACAAAATTCTACTCCTGAAATTAATATTACACTATATGTTAACTAACTGGAGTTTAAATAAAAACTTGAAACAAAACAAAAAACAAAAAACAAAAAAACAAAAAAAAAAGAGAGAAAAGTCTCCAACAAACACAATGTTTTGAGCTTTAAAAATCACCGATTTATATTACTTTTGCTGTATTTTATTAGAATGTTGACAAATTATGTGCAGTCATGAACTTCAAGCTATAATAATAATCTCAAACAATTTATAGTAGAGAAATGATCATGAGGAAGGAAATAATTCTTATAGACATATATCCTTAAAATTAATGAAGATATAGTCAAAATTAGAAGTTTTACACAAATGCCAAAGCAGAAATCATTTCACAGAAAAGGGTGAAATAATTACAGCACTTAAAACTAATGACTATCAAATAAAATGAATTGCTATTTTAGGTAGAGCATCTCTCATTATGCAATACATTTTGCCCATTTTAAGCTGAAGATATTAAGAAAAAAACTTAGTTGAAAATATTTCCTATATTCACTGAAAAAGATGAGGCATAAAATTGTATAGGAACATCAAAAATGAGATGAGAAGGAACTTGGGGATGCCAGTGCATGCTCATAAATGGAAAGAGCAAAATGCTATCGAAGTGTTTAAGGGCATAGAGATAAAATGAGATCTAACATGGTAGGGCAAAGAACTGTATTGAAAGATTTCCCATCTGAGAAAATCATTTCCAAGTGACTTTTATTTTCATTAAATCAAGTCAATACATGAGAGTGGAGATAACATCCCATAACTAAAGTAATAATAATAATAATAATAATAATAATAATAATAATAATACTTTCTGCTAGTTAACAAGTCTGGTTTATAGATATTGACCAGCAGCAGTTGAGGGCTCTTTGTTATATGGTGAAGAAAAATGAGGAAAACCAAGATTCATTGCCTTTGGAAGTAAATAGAACAAATCTACCATTCTAAATATTGTTCTAAAAATATATTATTAATAGGGGCTCAGTTGGTTAAGCATCTGACTCTTGATTTTAGCTCAGGTCATGATCTCAGGGTCCTGAGATCGAGCCCAATGTCGGGCTCTGTGCTCAGAAGGGGTCTACTTCAGCTTCTTTCTCCCTCTCCCTCGGCCTTTCCCTCTCCCACCCACTCATGCCCCTCATTCTTTCTCTTTCTCTAATAAATAAATAGTATCACATATTCAACTTTGAATATGGACTAAGAATCATGCTATAGTTAAGACCTTATTATTTTTTAATTATAAAAATTTAAACTCTTTAGGGTGTTCTCACCTTATTTTTAAACAAATATATCCACTACTATAATGTCAAGTTTTCACTTTCAGTTTGAATAAAGAAATATTGAGCACTAAGCCATAAAATGAGCAATGCTGGTTATGTTGGTCTTTTTGCTATGATCCATTAATTGAACAAATATTGAGTACCCCCTTGCTATCATAACACCTAGAAGTGAGAATGCAGAACTGAAAAACAAGATACATGAGAGTTTGCTCTTATAAAGTTTGCCATCCAATAAGGAAGACATAATCAGAACGAATGGTTGTCCATATTTTTCACCCCACATATCTATTTTCCTGAGTTCAAGGGTCAATTCCTACAAAGCACCCACCCCCCACCTTCAAACACTGAGATAGGATTGATCATGTCCAATCTTAAACTTCAATGCCATTTGAAAATATTTGACATAAATTTCTTTATGATACTTATAATTCTGGAACATTATAGTCATTTACTCATTTCTCCTTTAATTGACCTCATCATTTACAGTAAGTCCCACATTTTAATGACCTCTGATTTCCAATGTAGCGTAGTGTCTGAAAAGTCAGTTACCCAAATGCATCTGTTATTTAGGCCTTAGTAAAGCTGATATAGAGGAGAACACTAAAGTTGTTTTGTATAATGACAATAAATAAGTTTATATATACCATAGTTTAAAACAGAATTGTTCTTCCTAAGTTACATAATGCATTCAAAGTTTGGTAAACAGATTTTTAGATATAGAGAATCAGGTAAGTATCAGAGAGATTCAGTGCCTGGTCCAAAGTAATAAGCCAAGTTTAGAAACAAGACACCCTGACTTAAAATTATGTATTTTGCACATAATTAAGGGGGGAATCCAAATTTGGATATAGGCCAAAGGGATTGTGATTGTCCTTTCAGTTTCTGCTGGATGTTATATAGCAGAACCAAGTAAGGATTATCTCATTCTCTAGGGGTATGTACCTTTGTTTGATTTTCTATTCATTGGTATTTACTTGTAGCAAAGTACCTGATTCATGCCCAATAGTAATATAAATGACTTTTGTCTAGTAGAAAGAGAACTATAAAGGTTATGGTTTATAACACTGGAGTACATTAACTGTAAATTTCTTTATTTAAAAGTATTTGTGGGCGCCTGGGTGGCTCAGTTGGTTAAGCGACTGCCTTCGGCTCAGGTCATGATCCTGGAGTCCCAGGATCGAGTCCCGCATCGGGCTCCCTGCTCAGCAGGGAGTCTGCTTCTCCCTCTGACCCTCCCCCCTCTCATGTACTCTCTCATTCTCACTCTCTCAAAATAAATAATAAATAAATCTTTAAAAAAAAAAAGTATTTGTGTGCCATTTTTTGAGTACACAATGTTAACATTAGTTTCAGATGTGCAAGCTAGTGATTCAACTTCTCTATACATTATGCAATGCTCACGAAGTGTAGCTACCACCTGTCACCATACAAAGCTATTAGAATATCACAGACTATATTCACTACACTGTTCCATTTTAATGTGCTTATATGTATCTCAGCTCCTCAATATTTGAACCAGCTTTACCATATTACTAGTTTACTCAATGACTTAGTTAATAAAAGGTTGACATGTTTACTGTTTATATATATATCAGAGCTGTGCTTCTAACTCTTTGAGATTTATATTTTAACATCACACTTAGTGGTGATTTTTCTGTCTCGAAACTCCTTCCTTCTTTGAGTCACTGCTCCTTCCCCACCCAATCTTGTGAATGCAGAACAAAGAGGAGCTTCTGCTGTGCTAGTATACTTCATCCCCGGCTATAAATTTAACATGTTCTAGGACATTCCAGTTATACTACCACAGTTTATTATCTAATAGTACCTTAGTATTTGCTAAATATTGTCAAATACTGTCTAATAGTGTCTTAATTTGTTAAATTAAGACAGATCTTTATCCTTCCTCATTTTGTTTGTTTGTTTGTTTTTCATTTTAGGAGGTAAAGGAAAAGGTAGATTTGGGTAATAGAGCTAGCTGAATGAGAATCAACTGATAATCTGATTCTCCCCCACAATGAGAAGCAGAGGAGAGAAAAAGAGAAATAATGGATTTTGAGGTTTTCTCTAAGTTATTGCATTAAATTTTGCTTGAAATATATTATTTTTAGCCCTTCCAAGTGAGGGCAAAATTATGTTTCTGCTTAAGGGGGTCTGATTTGTTTCTCTATTTTTTTCATAACCAAAGAATCTTAACTAGAGGATTAAGCAATGGAAATATTGAAACACGGATTTAGAAAAGAAATAAAGTAAATAGTGACATAATTTACATGAAATAATAAAGGCCTAAGAAAAAGAATCATAGTAAACTCTAACTTATTATAATACTTTGAGGAAATATTCAAAATGCACGTTTTATACATTACTGATTTTTTATTGGAATCCCTTCAGTCCAAAGGTAAAATCATAGATGAGACTGTCTTACCAACTCACAGTACTAGAAAATTTTACTGAGAATTAGAAAACCTAATGGTGATAGCAGAAATCAAAACAAAATGTGCCATTACTCATATCTATGACTTAACTTATTTTATAAGTGGAAGTTCGTATGTCTCAATCCCTTTTGTCTGTTTTACCCATCCTCCCACTCATCACCCTGCTGGCAACCACCACAGGGATTATCATCAGTAATACTGTAATAACTTGTATGTGACAGATGGTGACTACAGTTATCATGGAGAACACTGAGTAATGCATAGAATTGTTGAATCAATATGCTGAACACTGGCAACTAATAAAGCATTGTATGTCAATTACATTTCAATAATAAAAAAGCATGTGCTGTAACAGTTGACAGCTCAGGAATTTTCATGTTTGTTGAAGATCTTAACATGGGAAGCTAGGTTGAAAGATTGACATTTTGAATGAAAATATATCCAGTCATCCTAACAATTGAGTAAGAAACTTTTGAAGCTTTTGAAGCTACAGTAATACAGATTTATTTAGAAAATATTTGCTAGAGTGTCAAGTAAAAGTAAAAAATCTTACTGTTTAAAATTATCATGAAGTTATATTTTGTGCTTTTAAAGGACCATTTTCCTTTTATTACAAAACTGAGAGAATAAAGGATGGTGCCTAAAAATTATTTATAGTACATTTTCTTTCACCTGAGAAAAAGGATGACAAATTTTACCTGAAAAAAAGAAAAAGATTCAATAAATGAGGGTTTTTTTTTTCCCCCTTAGAATATTGAAGATGCTAGAGCCTTAGTAACTGCCCTCCATCCACTTCTTTGGAACACAGGGGAAACCTTTTTTACTCATTACAAAGAGTACATGCTGGAACTGTCTTCTTTGCCCTTATTTGTGGCTTTTTATCAAGTAATCTACATAGATTTTCCTACTAAATAATAGTAGAGCCAGAAGTAGAGGGTGAAGGAAAGATTTCAATCTCTGAAATCTTTAAGTCTGGTGTTCCTTTTCTCATTATCATAAAACATTTGCAGACTCTTAAATTGAATGCACTCCTCTAAGACTCTGGCATAAATATCTTCCAAAATATTTTAATTGTATTATAGTGATTACTTTATATGTATGACTTCCACTACATTCCATTACATTTCTAGAGAGCAAAGACAAGATAGTATTCATCATTTTTATCCACAGGGCCAAACACTGTATTATAAAAAAGGATTAAATACTTCTATTTCTACCTATACTTAATTATTAATTTATATGACAGTTCCTAAATTTACTTTTCCATGGCAGATTTTTAAATAAATACAGTGAATTTATATTTAATGCCAAAAGGTATGCTTAACACTTTTTCAGGCGTACTATTTGATAGGTGATAGACTGTTAATACAATACTGCATAATTTTAAAAAGAGATAATTTTACTACTTCTTAGAAGTTTTTAAACCATTGCCACTCTGGTATATTTCCTGGAGGTTTTTCAACTTGCCTCTGAGAGCTGTGCAGGGTAACTCGAGGGCATGTAGACCCATCATTTGGCCTTACTGATGGTCTTTCCAAAAGCTCAGGCTTATTAAACTTCTTTATTGGGGGTATTAACTTTTCCTGTGTTTCTTCTCTTACACTGTTGGTAGGAATGAAAGTTGGTACAGCCACTTTGGAAAACAGTGTGGAGGTGCCTCAAAAAGTTAAAAATAGAGCTACCTTATGACCCAGCAATTGTACTCCTGGGTATTTACCCCAAAGACACAGATGTAGTGAAAGGAAGGGCCATATGCACCCCAATGTTCATAGCAGCAATGTCCACAATAGCCAAACTGTGGAAAGAGCCGAGATGCCCTTCAACAGACAAATGGATAAAGATGTGGTCCATATATACAATGGAAGATTACTCAGCCGTCAGAAAGGATGAATACCCAACTTTTAATCAACATGGATGGGACTGGAGGAGATTATGCTAAGTGAAATAAGTCAAGCAGAGAAAGCCAATTATCATATAGTTTCACTTATTTGTGGAACATAAGGAATAGAATGGAGGACATTAGGAGAAGGAAGGGAAAAATGAAGGGGGGAAATCAGAGGGAGAGATGAACCATGAGAGACTATGGATTCTGAGAAACAAATGGAGGGTTTTAGAGGGCAGCAGGGTGGGGGGATGGGTTAGCCCAGTGTTGGGTATTAAGGAGGGCACGTATTGCATGGAGCACTGGGTGTTATATACAAACAATGAATAATGGAACACTGCAACAAAAAGTAATGATGTGGGGGCGGAGCAAGATGGCGGAGGAGTAGGAGACCTAGATTTCGTCTGCTCTCAGGAATTCAGCTGAATAGGGATCAAACCATTCTGAACACCTACGAACTCAACAGGAGATCAAAGAGGAGAGTAGCAACAACTATCTGAACAGAGAAGCGACCACTTACTGGAAGGTAGGACGTGCGGAGAAGTGAATCCGAGGCGATATTCGGGAGGATAGACGGCGGGGGAGGGGCCTCTGCCGGCCGCTTCTGGCAAGTGCTAGAGCCGCGGAGCACAAAATCGGACCTTTTAGAAGCCGGGTCTGCTGAGGGATGTCGCTCCAGTGGCTAAGCGGGGGTGGAACCCTCGCGGGACAGTGGGGTCTCAGGACCCTCAGGGTCACAGAAAGACCGGGGGAGCCTGAGTGCGCCAGAGCTCCCAGGTATCGGAGCGGGGAAGCCGGCTGCAGAGACGGAGCTGAGGCGCGGGCTCTCAGCTTGGGGTTGCCATAAACTGTGATCCGCGGCCCAGTCGGGCCACTGTTCCTGCAGCAGGGACCCAACAGGTGGCAGATCCGGGGAGACTCCCCTTCCTTCCTGGGGCAGAGCGGCGCGGGAACGCACCGCAGGGATCTGCTGGGTTTGGAGACTCCACACGGGGTCGGGTGCCGGAGATACAAACGCTCAGTCACAGGCTGGGTGAGCACGGAGAGCGGCCGGAGACCAGGGACAAAGGAGTGACTGCTTTTCTCTGGGGGCGCACTGAGGAGCGGGGCCCCGATTTCTCAGCTCCTCCGGGTGGAGATTGGGAGGCCACCATTTTTGCCCTGGTCCTCCAAGGCTGTACGGAGAGCTTGCAGGGAACAAAAGCTCCTGAGATCAAACCCGAGCAGCTTGCTTAGCCCGGACCGACAAGGGCGGGGCAATTCAGCCTCCGGCAAAGACATTTGGAAACCACAGCAACAGGCCCCTCCCCCAGAAGATCAGCAGGAACAGCCAGCAAGCCAAGACCAAGTTCACCGATCAAGGAGAACGGGAGAACTCCAGCGCTAGGGGAATACTGCACATAGAATTCATGGCTTTTTTTTACCATGATTCATTAGTTCATCAAATTTAATTTTTGTTAACTGTTTTTTTTTTCTTTTTCTTTTTCCCTTTTTCAACCAACATCTTATCAATCTCTTTAAAAAAAAAAAAACATTTTTTATTTTTCATTTTTAGAGTCATATTTTATCCCTTCATAGTAGTTACCCTTATTTTTGGCATATATATATAAGTTGTTCTCTCTTTAAAATTTTGAGATACAATTTCTTCTAACACATAAAAATATACCCTAAATCGCTAGTGTATGGTTCTGTTCTAGTCTCCTGCCTGATCACATTATCTCCCTTTTTTTTTCTTTTTTAAATCTTCTTTCTTTTTTCAAACAACTTCTTATCTTATCAAGTCCTTTTATAAAATCTTTTATAATTTTCATCTTTACAGTCATCTTCTATCCCTTCATTGTATCAACCCTTATTTTGTACATATATGTCTTTCTTCCTTTAAAATTTTAGGAGGTACTTTTTTCTAACAGACCAAAATACGCCCAAAATCTAGTGTGTGGCACTGATCTATGCATTAGCCTGATCATATTTGATCACATTCTGCTTTTTTTGTATTGTTCTGTTTTTGTTTTTATCTTTTTTTCTTTTTTCTTTTTTTTTTCTCTTTCTTTTTTCTTTCTTTCCCTTTCTTTTCCCCTGGTTTCAGGTCTTTTCTGATTTGTATAGAGTATATTTGCTGGGGACATTGTAGCATTTTGTTCTCTCATTCATCTATTCTCCTCTGGACAAAATGACAAGACGAAAAAAATCACCTCAGCAAAAAGAAGAAGAGGTAGTACCGTCAGCCAGGGACCTACTCAATACGGACATTAGTACGATGTCAGACCTAGAGTTCAGAATCATGACTTTAAAGATACTAGCTGGCCTTGAAAAAAGCGTGGAAGTTATTAGAGAAACCCTTTCTGGAGAAATAAAAGAAATAAAATCTAACCAAGTCAAAATCAAAAAGGATATTGATGAGGTGCAATCAAAAATGGGGGCACTAACTGCTAGGATAAATGAGGCAGAAGAGAGAATCAGTGATATAGAAGACCAAATGATGGAAAGTAAAGAAGCTGAGAAAAAGAGGGAGAAACAACTACAGGATCACGAGGGCAGAATTTGAGAGATAAGTGATTCGATAAGACGAAACAACATTAGAATAATTGGGATCCAAGAAGAAGAAGAAAGAGAGAGAGGGGCAGAAGGTATATTGGAGCAAATAATAGCAGAGAACTTCCCTAATGTGAGGAAGGAAACAGGCATCAAAATCCAGGAGGCACAGAGAACCCCTCTCAAAATCAATAATAATAGGTCAACACCCCGACATCTAATAGTAAAACTTACGAGTCTCAGAGACAAAGAGAAAATCCTGAAAGCAGCTCGGGAGAAGAGATATGTAACCTACAATGGTAAAAATATTAGATTGGCAACAGACCTATCCACAGAGACCTGGCAGGCCAGAAAGGACTGGCAAGATATCTTCAGAGCACTAAACGAAAAAAATATGCAGCCAAGAATACTATATCCAGCTAGGCTGTCATTGAAAATAGAAGGAGAGATAAAAAGCTTCCAGGACAAACAAAAACTAAAGGAATTTGCAAACACGAAACCAGCCCTCCAAGAAATATTGAAAGGGGTCCTCTAAGCAAAGAGAGAGCCTAAAAGCAGCAAAGATTAGAAAGGAACACAGACAACATACAGTAACAGTCACCTTACAGGCAATACAATGGCACTAAATTCATACCTTTCAATAGTTACCCTGAATGTAAATGGGCTCAATGCCCCAATCAAAAGACACAGGCTATCAGATTGGATTAAAAAACAAGACCCATCCATATGCTGTTTGCAGGAGACTCATTTTAGACGCAAAGACACCCCCAGATTGAAAGTGAGGGGGTGGAAAACCATTTACCATGCTAATGGACACCAAAAGAAAGCTGGGGTGGCAATCCTTATATCAGACAAACTAGATTTTAAAACAAAGACTGTAATAAGAGATGAGGAAGGACAGTCTATCCTACTTAAAGGGTCTATCCAACAAGAAGATCTAACAATTGTAAATATCTATGCCCCGAACATGGGAGCAGCCAATTATATAAGGCAATTAATAACAAAAGCAAAGAAACACATTGACAACAATACAATAATAGTGGGGGACTTTAACACTCCCCTGACTGAAATGGACAGATCATCTAAGCAAAAGATCAACAAGGAAATAAAGACTTTAAATGACACACTGGACCAAATGGACTTCACAGACATATTCAGAACATTCCATCCTAAAGCAACGGAATACACATTCTTCTCTAGTGCCCATGAAACATTCTCCAGAATTGATCACATCCTAGGTCACAAATCAGGTCTCAACTGGTACCAAAAGATTGGGATCATTCCCTGCATATTTTCAGACCACAATGCCTTGAAAGTAGAACTCAATCACAAGAGGAAAGTCGGAAGGAACTCAAATACATGGAGGCTAAAGAGCATCCTACTAAAGAATGAATGGGTCAACCAAGAAATCAAAGAAGAATTAAAAAAATTCATGGAAACCAATGAAAATGAAAACACAACTGTCCAAAATCTTTGGGATACAGCAAAGGCAGTCATGAGAGGAAAGTATATAGCAATACAAGCCTTTCTCAAGAAACAAGAAAGGTCTCAAATACACAATCTAACCCTACACCTAAAGGAGCTGGAGAAAGAACAGCAAATAAAGCCTAAACCCAGCAGGAGAAGAGAAATAATAAAGATCAGAGCAAAAATCAATGAACTAGAAACCAAAAGAACAATAGAACAGATCAATGAAACTAGGAGCTGGTTCTTTGAAAGAATTAACAAGATTGATAAACCCCTGGCCAGACTGATCAAAAAGAAAAGAGAAATGACCCAAATCAACAAAATCATGAATGAAAGAGGAGAGATCACAACCAACACCAAAGAAATACGAACAATTATAAGAACATATTACGAGCAACTCTATGCCAGCAAATTAGATAACCTGGAAGAAATGGGTGCATTTCTAGAGAAGTATCAACTACCAAAACTGAACCAGGAAGAAAAAGAAAACCTGAACAGACCTATAACCACTAAGGAAATTGAAGCAGTCATCAAAAATCTCCCAACAAACAAAAGCCCAGGGCCAGATGGCTTCCCAGGGGAATTCTATCAGACATTTAAAGAAGAATTAATACCTATTCTCCTGAAACTGTTCCAAAAAATAGAAATGGAAGGAAAACTTCCAAATTCATTTTATGAGGCCACCATTACCTTGATCCCAAAACCAGACAAAGATCCCATCAAAAAGGAGAATTACAGACCAATATCCTTGATGAACATGGATGCAAAAATTCTCACCAAAATACTAGCCAATAGGATCCAACAGTACATTAAAAGGATTATTCACCACGACCAAGTGGGATTTATCCCTGGGCTGCAAGGCTGGTTCAACATCCGCAAATCAATCAACGTGATACAATACATTAACAAAAGAAGGAACAAGAATCATATGATCCTCTCAATAGATGCAGAAAAAGCATTTGACAAAGTACAGCATCCTTTCTTGATCAAAACTCTTCAGAGTATAGGGATAGAGGGTACATACCTCAATATCATAAAAGCCATCTACGAAAAACCTACAGCGAATATCATTCTCAATGGGGAAAAGCTGAGAGCTTTTCCCCTAAGGTCAGGAACGCGGCAGGGATGTCCACTCTCACCACTGCTATTCAACATAGTATTAGAAGTCCTAGCCACAGCAATCAGACAACAAAAAGAAATCCAAGGCATCCAAATCGGCAAAGAGGAAGTCAAACTCTCACTCTTTGCAGATGATATGATACTTTATGTGGAAAACCCAAAAGACTCCACCCCAAAACTGCTAGAACTCATACAGGAATTCAGTAAAGTAGCAGGCTATAAAATCAATGCACAGAAATCAGTGGCATTCCTATACACCAACAACAAGACAGAAGAGAGACAAATCAAGGAGTCGATCCCATTCACAATTGCACCCAAAACCATAAGATACCTAGGAATAAATTTAACCAAAGAGGCAAAGGATCTGTACTCAGAAAACTATAAAATACTCAGGAAAGAAATTGAAGAAGACACAAAGAAATGGAAAAACGTTCCATGCTCATGGATTGGGAGAACCAACATTGTGAAGATGTCAATGCTACCTAGAGCAATCTACACATTCAATGCAATCCCCATCAAAATACCATCCACTTTTCTCAAAGAAATGGAACAAATAATCCTAAAATTTGTATGGAACCAGAAGAGACCCCGAATAGCCAGAGGAATCTTGAAAAAGAAAAGCAAAGCTGGCGGCATCACAATTCTGGACTTCCAGCTCTATTACAAAGCTGTCATCATCAAGACAGGATGGTACTGGCACAAAAACAGACACATAGATCAATGGAACAGAATCGAGAGCCCAGAAATGGACCCTCAACTCTATGGTCAACTTATCTTTGACAAAGCAGGAAAGAATGTCCAGTGGAAAAAAGACAGTCTCTTCAACAAATGGTGTTGGGAAAATTGGACAGCCACATGCAGAAGAATGAAACTGGACCATTTCCTTACACCACACACAAAAATAGACTCCAAATGGTTGAAAGACCTAAACGTGAGACAGGAGTCTATCCAAATCCTAAAGGAGAACACAGGTAGCAACCTCTTCGACCTCAGCCGCAGCAACTTCTTCCTAGAAACATCACCAAAGGCACAGGAAGCCAGGGCAAAAATGAACTATTGGGATTTCATCAAGATAAAAAGCTTTTGCACAGCAAAAGAAACAGTCCACAAAACCAAAAGACAACCGACAGAATGGGAGAAAATATTTGCAAATGACATATCAGATAAAGGGCTAGTATCCAAAATCTATAAAGAACTTATCAAACTCAACACCCAAAGAACAAATAATCCAATCAAGAAATGGGCAGAAGACATGAACAGACATTTTTCCAAAGAAGACATCCAAATGGCCAACAGGCACATGAAAAAGTGCTCAACATCGCTCGGCATCAGGGAAATCCAAATCAAAACCTCAATGAGATACCACCTCACACGCGTCAGAATAGCTACAATTAACAAGTCAGGGAACGACAGATGTTGGCGGGGATGTGGAGAAAGGGGAACCCTCCTACACTGTTGGTGGGAATGCAAGCTGGTGCAACCCCTCTGGAAAACAGTATGGAGGTTCCTCAAAGAGTTGAAATTAGAGCTACCATTCGATCCAGCAATTGCACTACTGGGTATTTACCCCAAAGATACAAATGTAGGGCCCCGAAGGGGTACGTGCACCCCAATGTTTATAGCAGCAATGTCCACGATAGCCAAACTGTGGAAAGAGCCAAGATGTCCAACGACAGATGAATGGATAAAGAAGATGTGGTATATATACACAATGGCATATTATGCAGCCATCAAAAGGAATGAGATCTTGCCATTTGCAACGACGTGGATGGAACTGGAGGGTGTTATGCTGAGTGAAATAAGTCAATCAGAGAAAGACATGTATCATATGACCTCACTGATATGAGGAATTCTTAATCTCAGGAACAAACTGAGGGTTGCTGGAGTGGTCGGGGGTGGGAGGGAGGGGGTGGCTGGGTGATAGACATTGGGGAAGATATGTTCTACGGTGAGCGCTGTGAATTGTGTAAGACTGTTGAATCACAGATCTGAAACAAATAACGCAACATATTTTAAGAAAAAAGAAAAAGAAGAAGATAGCAGGAGAGGAAGAATGAAGGGGAGTAAGTCAGAGGGGGAGACGAACCAGGAGAGATGATGGACTCTGAAAAACAAACTGAGGTTTCTAGAGGGGAGGAGGGTAGGGGGATGGGTTAGCCTGGTGATGGGTATTAAAGAGGGCACATTCTGCATGGAGCACTGGGTGTTATGAACAAACAATGAATCATGGAACACTACACCAAAACAAATTATGTAATATATGGTGATTAACATAACAATAAAAAAATTAAAAAAAAAAGTAATGATGTACTGTATGGTCACTAACATAACATAATAAAATAATACAAAAAATTTTTCCTGTTTTTCTGATAATGCTTAATACTCTTACAATCCACAAGAAATATATATCCTAAAAATTTTAACCTCCTTCTAATAGTTTTATCTTTTATCTATTTTCATTTTTCAGACTTTAAAATTTTGGCTTTCTATGGTACATGAGTATGTATTATTTACTTTAAAATATTCACTATAGAACAGAATACATTGGGCTCCTGGGTGGCTCAGTTGGTTAAGCGACTGCCTTCGGCTCAGGTCATGATCCTGGAGTCCCGGGATCGAGTCCCACATTGGGCTTCCTGCTCGGCAGGGAGTCTGCTTCTCCCTCTGACCCTCTTCCGTCTCGTGCTTTCTATCTCTCATTCTCTCTCTCTCTCAAATAAATAAAATATTTATTAAAAAAAAACAGAATACATTATCGAATCAGAAACATATGGCTACTCACTATAAAAATATAAATGCCTCATTATATCATTTGGTTTTTGCACATTATTTGATTCTGTTTTACAGTGGTGAATATATTCCTCTAAACACATAGCATTATATATCCTTTCTAGCTCACAGCACTTTCTACATCTACATGGTGCTTAACATATTGCAACCAAGTATATACATTAGCTCCTACCTGGATTTATAAGTGCTTTTCTTTGTTGCTGCATTCAATGTGTCAAGGATGAGAATATTTGATAAGACTAACACATGTCTCGGCTTTTCTCTTATGCAATGATGAAAGTTACTTGTATAAATGTATATTTTCCTTTAAAAATAACCTAACCAGGGCGCCTGGGTGGCTCAGTCGGTTAAGCCTCTGCCTTCGGCTCAGGTCGTGATCCTGGAGTCCCGGGATCGAGTACCTCATCGGGCTCCCTGCTCAGCGAGGAGCCGGCTTCTCCCTCTAACCCTACCCCCTCTCATGTACTCTCTCTCTCATTCTCACTCTCTCAAAATAAATAAATAAATCTTTAAAAAAAATAAAAAATAAAAAATAAAAATAACCTAACCAGGTCCTAGTAGCTCTACACCTGCCTTCTTATATTTTCAAACTGACCATATTTTTGTATTTCAAGAAAAACAAATCATTTGGCAATCAAATATTTTACATGAGAATTCATTAAAAAAATAAGCTATTACTCCTGAGCGCAAGAATATTAGCCAATTTAAAGACAGTGAGCAGATATTGCCTTAATGTAGTCCCTCCAGTGCACAGAAGTTTTCATAGGTGCCACTGGACTCAGATCCATAACAGATTGCATATATCCACCTGGTCTCTATCACAAATAAAACAACAGTTTAACATTGAGTAGATATGGCATTAGGTATAGAAAAGTCAGGTAACCCTTCAAGTGCAAGCAATTTACTCAAATTTGTGTAAGTGAATTAAAAGCTTTCACTCCAAAAAAAAAAAAAAAAAAATCTATCTCAACTACTTCAGAAGCCTTAGAGCAATATATTGCTCTGGAATGAGCAACTGAAGTCAGTCCTGGTCCTGCCACTGGGTGTCACGTAACCTCCTGGACTGATTTCCTTCCTCTAAATTAAGCACTTTCGGCTCCCTTTTATCACTAATATTTATGATTATGTGTCTGGAGATAACAAACAGAAAATTGCCTTAAAAGTTCATTTCATTGGGTGGATAAGTGGGCCCTCGCTGTATCCGCTCTTGGCAAATTACACTGGTTGTTCTTATTGCCTGGAATTCTCCTCCCTCATAGGCTAGTTTTCTCACCATTCTCAAGTTTTTGCTTATTTATCACCATCGAAATGAGGTCTGTCCTTACATAAAACTAACTTTCCCTCAATTTCTCTCTACCAATATTCCCTATTTACCCTACTCTATTTTTTTGTTGTTGTTCATGGCACTTCCTTTTTATAAACTCACTATCTTATTTACTTATTGTGCTCATGTTGAAGTATCCATATTCCCTCTGCTAGACTAGAAAGTCTCCAAAACAGGACTTTAAATCACTGGGGTATGCACAACACCTAGAAGAGTGCCTGCACTTAGTTATCATTAAATATTTATGGAATGAATAAATTTCTTAGAGACCCATTTTGGCAGATGTTAGTTAATCCGAAAACAAATTATGTGTCTTCAAGATAAAATACATGCTCTCTCAAAGTAAGAGTTTGTAAAAAAACTATAGAAAATATATAACTTGATGTGAATAAATAGAAATGGGAAAATTAGCTAATGCATATTTTCAATCCAAATTTTGGAAATAGAATCTTCTTTTTTTAAGATTTTATTTATTTATTTGAGAGAGGGAGAATGAGAGAGAGAGAGAGAGAGAGAGCACATGGGGGGGAGGGTCAGAGGGAGAAGCAGACTCCCCGCTGAGCAGGGAGCCTGATGTGGGACTCGATCCCGGGACTCCAGGATCATGACCTGAGCTGAAGGCAGTTGCTTAACCAACTGAGCCACCCAGGCGCCCTAGAATCTTCTCTTTTACCCATAGAAAACCCAGAATAAAAAACTAAGGCACAAAAGGTAAAAGGCAAAACTAAGTGAGGATAAAACAACAACAACAACAACAACAACAACAACAAAACTCTCTTTGGGCTGGTGGGAATGGAAGGCAAATCTCATCCATATCACCTTTACTCCATCACCATCCTATCATTTAATGGGGTCCTTGCAATTTCTGAAAAAGCCTAGGATGCTAAGTCCCACAGTGTGAAAAAGCCCATCATGAAAAGGATGTACTAAGGCTAGAACCAAAGTTGACTAAAGATAATGATGGGATAGTTATCCAAAGTGAGATTTTGATGAGTCTTATATATCTGGTTCAGAGGATTATAACTTTAACAAGCATAGGGAATTAGGGATGTGATTTAATCAATCATAGCAATCCAAGTTTTGTAATATTCTAGAAATGTAGATAGCATTTGGCGGGAATGCAAACTGGTACAACCGGTCTGGAAAACAGTATGGAGGTTCCTAATTAAAAATAGAACTACCCTACAATCTAGCAATCACACTACTGGGTATTTACCCAAAGAATACAAAAACACTAATTCCAAGGGAGACATGAACCCCAATGCATTATTTACAATAGCCAAGATATGAAAGCAGCCCAAGTGTCCATCAGCTGATGAATGGATAAAGAAGATGTGGTATACACACACACACACACACACACACACACACACACACACACACACACACACTGGAATATTATTCAGCCATAAAAAATGAAATCTTGCCATTTGCAATGACACAGATGGAGTTAGATATTGTGACGCTAAGCAAAATAAGTGAGAGACAAATACCATATAATTTCACTCACATGTGGAATTTAAGAAACAAAACAAATGAGCAAAGGGAAAATAAGGAGAGAAATCAAGAAACAGAACTCTTGAGAACAAACTGATGGTTACCAGAGAGGAGGGGTGTGTGGGGAGGATGGGTGAAATAGGTGATGGGGATTAAGGAGTGCACTTGTCATAATGATGTATGGAATTATTGAGTCACTATATTGTATACCTCAAACTAATATAACATTATGTTAACTAACTAGAGTTAAAATAAAAACTTAAATAAATTAATGAGGTATCCATGAAAGTTTAGGCAACACTGTTTACATGGAGAATGTATACTATGTATTTCTAACCTTTTAAGGTGAGATATGCAGAAGAGAATCCCTCTTTCACTCCTTTAGAGTACAACTAACCACATCCATGGCATGGTTCTCTATCAGAGCACAGTAACATAGTATCAGCAACAGACTCAAAATTTTATCTCAAGTCTTAGTCCTAATGTTACCAAATAAATAGGTGCTTTCCAGCCTTTGAACCTCCAAATCACTTACAAATAAACTGACACAGAGACCAAGACTAATTCATATTTCCTATAGAGCACATACACTTGCAATGAGAATTTTCTTCTCTGACCTTTCTATTAGCACTTGCTTGGTCTAAACACATACAAATGAGCTGTGACTCTGCTAACTACAGTTTGGCTATCTTTGTGGTCTATTTGGGCCACTGAGTGATTGATTCAGCTTCACAACTTGTATAGATTGTGTGGCATGACCAATATAAAACCTAAATTACCTATTGTGGCACTGAACCAAAACAGTTCTGATGATTCAATGCAGTTATGCAAAAAGTCTTGCACTTAAATATTTTTTTTAGAAAATATGGCAACGTTATTTTTATTGATAGCCCTTTTAATAAAATGAGGTCAATTTTGTCAAATGTCATTCAACTCATAAAATTCACAGTGTGAGGAATCACCAGACCTTACGCTAAAACAGAAAATGTTAATGATTAACAGTCACATCAGAATCTTCTCTAATCTATGTTCAAGTAAAGTAACTGCAAAATGGAATACTGATGAGAATTCCCTGTTCAAGAAGTCAATTGATTTCTTTCATACTCCCTCAGTGGTTTATGTAAAACTCAAAACTCGGCTTCTTGTATAGTTCAAGGGCATACAATTGATACATACAGCATTTCAAGTAAAGTTTAATTTTTCTAATACATATATTTAAAGATAACATTCTAATTATAGCATCCCTATTTATTAATGTAAACTGATAATGTAACAAGTCTGTATGTATATTGTCAATGGTAAAATTGTTTTTATATATATGTGATTTAAATTCAGAAATTATAATGGCCAAAAACCAGGGAGGAAAGAAATACATGTTTACCAGAGAAATGGATAAAGAAATACTGTAAGCATATAATGAAGATACACTTTACAATTAAAAATTAATGGACTACTGATAACATATAACAACTTGGATGAATCTCAGTATCATTAATGAAGGAAAAATAAGTCAAAAAAAGAAACAGCACAATTTCATCAAAATAATATTTTTACAAAAGGCAAACCCAACCTACAGCAATAGAAAGTATTTCAAATTTTGCTATGGTTGGTTTTATTGTAAAGGAGCTTGAAAATCTTTTTAAGCCAATTGATGGAAATATCCTGTATCTTAATTTTGGTAGCCATCCTATGGGTTTATACATTTGTCAAAACTTATAGCACTATAGTTTTAAAACTCTGCCCAAATTTTAGTGGGTATAAATTAAGCCTGAAATATGGTAAGAATTGTAAATACAAACATTGTTAACATTGTACTGAAAGTCTTCTGTGGATTTGGGGGACTTTACACAGAATGAGCAGAAAATCTTGCTGAAAAGTATTTTTATCTGTCCTCAAAGTGCTACTCTTTCTGACAATCCCCAAATCACTCCTTTTTTCTCTAAAATTCTTTTTCAAAAGCATTCTTATCTCTTTATTATTCATCACCTCCCTCAAACCCCAGACCCAACCTTTCTTAAGAACTCAACTTTTCATTGTCTGAAGTAAACTAGAAATTTTTTGGTTTCTTCTGATTGCCAGGAAGCCCACAAAAAAATGTAAGATTAAAAAAAAGAAGAGGGGTGCCTGGGTGTCTCAGTTGGTTAAGCATCTGACTCTTGGTTTCAGCCCAGGTCATGACCTCAGGGTCATGACATCGAGCCCCAAGTCAGGCTCTGTGCTCAATGAGGAGTCTGCTTGAGATCCTCTCCCTTTCCTCCCCCCTCTATCCCTAACCCCGTACACATGCATGCTCTCTCTACTTCTCTCTCAAATAAAATCTTAAAAAAAAGAGAGAAGAAAAAAGGATGAAAGAAGAAAGAAAAATGAGTATACAGCTTAATATTTTATTTTTAAATAATAATCATTGGGTTATTTTTACCATTATTCTTAATTAAAATATAGGATGCATTCATTTTCTTTGATAAAATATATAAACATAAGAAACATGGCAAGGCAATCATTCATTGTTAGAGCTTTTCTATATTGTCCCCCAACCCCCTTTTCTATAACCTGAGACTTTCTTATTGGGGGAAAGTTTTTCTGTTTATATTTATCTCACCAAACCTTATTACCAGTAAATAGATAAATAAATAATAAATGTCACCCTGGGAATTATTTCAGGAGGTCCTCACCATCCTCTCCTTACACACCTGCCTCTAACACACAGCTAGAAAAAATTTCACTTATCAATTGCAACTCTATTACAATACTAATCAGAGATTACCTAATTAAGGTATCTCCTAAATTAGAGTAATTAAAACTAATGTACCATGGGTCCTGGCCATATTGAAGCTGAGGCTTAGATATACAAATGACCCAAATCTGATCACTCATTCTGATTTGTATGGGTAAAAAGAAAGAGTCTGACAATACTGTCTACTACTTAAATATAGACAGGTAAGACAGATTAGTGCAATGGAAAGAGAGTTGCCAGTAGGGATGATAGCACTCATAAACAACAACAGAAAATCACTTAAATTGGGAACTCTGGCATGACTCAGAAGACTTAGCAAAACCATGTAAAAGATAGATTGTTGCAGATTTCTATCAGCATATCTGATATGGGGTGCTAATTTTAGCATACACTTTTCTTACATCAATGCTGTAAAACTTACATAGTGATTTTTGCTCTAAGAAAATAATTGTCTTTCAAGGAGATTAAAAATGTGAAAATGTCTTTTATATTTACCCACATATTTTTCCACCTCTGACTCTTTGTTTGCATAGAGCCACGATTCCATTTGATTATTTTTGTTTGAGCTAAATAACATTTCTCATAGTTCAGATCTAGTGGTCAAAGTGGATTCTGTCAACTTTATTTGATATTATTTTATTTTTACATATTTTTATTTGCATATAGAAATCTAGGTTGACTTTTTCCCCCCTCCATCTCCATGTGCCTCAGTTTTTAAAAACTTTATTTTGAAATAATTATGGGTTCAAGGGGAGTAACCAACAAATGTGCAGCAAGGTCTCATGCATCCTTCATTCAGGATCTACAAATGTTAACATCTTGCATGTCTACAGTAGAACATCAAAGCCAGGGAATCCACACAGTGTATTGAGATTTCATTAGTTGCAGGGTAAATCGTGTGGGGGGGGACGGGGGGGATCTGCTATTCTATGTGTGGCTTCATGTAACTACCACCACAATTAAGATATCAACCTATCATCATCAAATCCTCCCTCATGATTTTTCTTCATAGGCATCCCCACTGACCCCCAACTCTAACCCCTAACAACCACAAATATGCTTTCCTTTTCTATAATATCTCTTCATGAATATTATATAAATGGAATCATATAGTATGTATTCATTTGAAATTATTTTTCACACATAATAATTCCCTAAGATTCATCTAACTTGTTATGTGTTTTAAAAGTTAGTTCCTATCTAACTGTTGAGCACTATTCCATAATGTGGTTGTACCATATGTTTGTTAAACCAGAGACTACTAGGTAAGTTTTGGCTTTTTCCTCAATCTTTAAGTACTTCAAATATGCCATTCTATTGTTTTCTGGATATAGTAGCATTGATTCTGATAAGAATATTTAGTTTTTGTTACCTGTTTCTGAACATAATGTGCCTTTAATAATTTCTGTTTAATGGTTATAAAAAAATACTCTTTATCAGTGGTTTCCTGGAACTCATTTATGATATGTTTTGGGGGGTGTGTGTGTGTGTGTGTGTGTGTGTGTGTGTGTGTTCATTTCTTAAAAATGTTTATCTGGCCATGGGATTTACTATCTAAATTAGAATTAAAAGTTTAAAGTTTTCATCTAATTTGGAAACTTTTGGTGATTATTTTGCAAATATGTTTTCTTTCCCCATCATCTTTCCTGAATTCCAATAACACATGCATTAGAACACTTAACAATGTTGCACAAGTCACCAAAGCTGTTATTTATGTTTTCAGCATTAAGGTCAGGTAATCATTTTCTAGGATTTGGATAATTTTTATTTATAGATACTCAATTTCACTGATATTTATTCTACCGTGTCTACTCTAATACCACCAGATAATTTTTACTTCAGATATTTGGTTCTTTTCTTTATGTCCATTTCTCTCATTATATTTATTGTTTTCTTTAAACCTTTGGGCACATTTATAATCTTTATGAATTTATGATTATGAATCATGTCTCTATTTTTTTTATTTAAGGGACATGTTTTTCTGCTTAACTGATTAATTTTGTTAGAGAATATTCTTAAATTTACATTTTCAAAAACAATAAAAAACAAAGGGTGTCTAATCTTGTTCTGGCAGATTTATTTACAGAGCAGTAGAATGTTTTACTGCTTATTTATACACATATTTTAGGGTAGTTCTGAAGCAAAGTCTGCAGTGAATGTTTCTGATGTCTAGTGTATACCCTATATATTCATAAAATTGTTCTACTCTGGCTGGCATGAACTTGAATGATTCACAAACCTCTTGATTGAATTGCTTGGTTCATGGTTTTCTAGCAGTTATTCTTTCCTGCATTTGTTCTTTGCCTGAATTCATGGAATTTTACCTGGTGGATATACAGATTGATATTCAAAGACTCAAAAGGATGCTTTACTGATTTCTACAGTTCTTTCTCTGCATATTCCTACTTCTCAACACTTTGTCCTGAAAATTCTAATTGAGTCTGCCCCCTTGAACACTGTTCATTATCTCTTCAATTCAAGAAGACTGCTGGGCTCTGTCTTTTCCCCCTTTCCAGCTCTGGAGTCTGGAAATTGTCTCCAGGTAAAAAGCCAAGGATTGCCTATACCTTTCATCATTAATTTTCCTTCTCTCAGTAATATATCACAGTTCTTTACAGACTCTTGTCCAATGTTTGAAAGCCATCATCTGAAAGTTGCAGTTTTCTAGATTTTTATAATAAGAGGATAGGCATTATTTTTGTTTATACCTTAAAAATCAGATTTGCATTTCCCTTGAGGGCATTTCTTTACTGCAGTGGGTTCACACAAAAAGGTAACTAAATTTATCTTCATTATAATAATTAGTAGCAGTAATATAATAACTAGTAGCAGTGATCTAATAACCAGTAATAACTGCTGCCAATATAATCATTATTTATACTAAGTCACTGGCAAATTATATTTAATCTTCTCAGTGGCATTTTGACTACTATAATATTGTAGTCTTTCCAAGGATGGAGATACTGATGCTCAGGTTACCAAGAAGACTTTGATGTCACATACCTAAGAAATAGCAGCATTGCAATTTATTCATTCTTTTATTCAGTAATTATTCTTGCATGACTACCAAGCTAGACTTGAGGAATACAGCAATAAAACAAGAGCTCACTGGCCCACAGTCTAGTGGTCATGGAGAGAAAGGAGTAATATTAATAAGTAAAATATATATTATAGATATGGTAAGTTCAACAAGAAAATAAAGCAGGATGATAGCATGCATAGTATTTGAAGGTAATTACAACTCAGATAATGTAGCCACAGGCTGCTCTGTGAAAGTGTCTTCTGAGTTAAGGATATGAAGTAGATAAGGAAGCCTGAGGAAAAAGTAGCAGGGGACGTGATCAAAAAGTTAGAGATGGGGTGGAGGGAGAACACCTTATAGAACCTTATAAATTTTGGCATTTACTGTAGTGAACAGGAATCCTCATTGGAATGTTTTCTACAGAGAAGAAAAAAAATGACTTTGTTTTAAAAAAATCACTCTAGATGCAGTGTTAAAAATGTACCTAAGGGGACAGACACTGAAGCAGGGAAAGCTGTAAGAGGCTATTGTAATAAGCCAGGTTTGAGATGATTAGACTTTGTACCACAGTAATAATAGGAAAAGTGTCGAAGAGTGCTCCAATTACAGGTGTATTTTCAACCCCGATATTCGAAGTCAGGCCTACCTTATTCCAAAATCTATGTAGTTTCTAATTTTCTACCCAACAGTGGAATTTCCCCTCTAATTACTTAACAGAGTACTCTTAGTGCACAAGTACCTAGTGTAAAACCTGACTTTATTATTTATGAATTTTAAAATTCTCTAGAGTAAATGCTTTTTTCAAATAGAAACAATAAGCTTTGTGATACACACATGTGTAAAATTGATAATAACTAAAATCAAAGGTTACATGCTTCAAAAATTGTTAATGCAAAAAAAAAGTCTATGCAAATGAGAAAGCAAACTAGTTGGAGACAAGCAGTAAAAGTGGATTAGGAAACATGTCTAAGAGTACATATGTGGTAAAATAATAATGAGTAGTGTTGAGAATCTATAGACAAAGAATACATATATATGATATAATGCCCTAACATCTAAGAAGGAGGTAGTTTCTGAAAAGGAAACAGAAGCCAGTATGTTTATGTTTAGTTTATCCTCTGCAACATACCTTCTATCATTTGAAACATGGTAAATAAAGACTTAACCAGGATGATAAACAGGAAAAATGTGTTCTTGTTTACAATATGAAAAAAAGAGGTTGTTGGTAAAGTTGTAGGAATAATTTTGCTGAGACCTTGAAATTATATGTGCAGACTGGAGGTATAGGCAAAAACTGAGGCAAAGAAATATTATGTGACTGATTTATTTATCCCAACCTATCTGATGTCCTCTTTTCTGATAAACAAGACTGATCCAAACATCTTCTCATCTTTTATTTTTTTCCTAATAATCTGCATCTGTACATTGAAATCCTCTACTAAAACTCTACCAATATTTTATGAAGTAGCTCTTGCTGCTCACAAATAGAAGATGGAGTGACAGATCATGCTGTTACCACAGTCAAAACTAAAATATATAAAAAGTATGATCTGTTCTCTTTGAGTCAGACCTTGTCAATAGGATACATAATTCTGTGAGTAGCTAAAATAATGCATATGATGCTCCTCTGGAAAACAGTCTTCTGCTACTATAGAGTACAGTGTTAGAGTAATTCAGTCCATCATATGGGTCTTTTTTTATTTTATAAAGACAAGTTTGCATTTGTAAAATTCATACTTTTTATTCACTAGTCTGAATCTATTATGTAATTCTACCTAAATTCCTACTAGCATGATGGTGTGACTCATTATATTAATTATCCTTCATATTTCTCAGTAAATCTGTGTAAATAATTAAAGGGAATCCTTATGTCAAATCATATTAATGAAGTAATATATCAAACATTTCTCAGAGCAAATCCACAAAGCTCATGGATTAGCTATTTATGTCTCCATCTCAAGAAATGTGATAGCATGTGTTGTAGGTAACAGTCGTATTTATCATTGCCTATTTTGTGGCAAGCATTTCGACAAGTAATTTATATGCATTTTATGTGGCAACTCATTTAATTCACTTAATTCTTCTGTGACGGTTAATTGACTGTATCAACTTGACTGTATCCAGAATAATCTGGAAAACACTATTTTTGAATAAATCTGTGAGAATGTCTGAATGGTACACTGAGTAAGGGACATCACTTTTACCAATTCAGGTGGGCATCATCTAATCCAGTGTAGGTCTGAATAGAGCAAAAAGGTGGAGGATGAGTCAGTTCATGATCTTTGTTTGAGGTCGATACCCATTTTCTCCTGCCCTTGGACATCAGTGCTCCTGGTTCCCAGGTTCTCAAAATCAGATTGAATTATACCACTGGGTTTCCTGGTTTTCTAGCTTGCAGATGTCAGATCATGGGACTTCTTGGCCTCTATAACCATGTGTACCAATTCCTATAATAAATCACTTCTTACATATATCTGTAGATGTTATTGGTCCTGTTCCTCTGGAAAACCCTAATACATCTCCCAACAACCCAATAATAAATGTACTGTATGTATATGTATGTATATGTTTGTGTGTGTATATATGTATATGTGTGTTGTATATATGTGTATATATATATTTGTTGTTGATGAAACTAAGAAAAAAAATATTTGAATAAACTGTCTTACATCACCTAGCTAGTAAGTGGTAAAGCTAGGAATGGAGCATAGAATTTGCTGAAGGGTACAGCCATAGTCTTCTATAAACAAATCTTCTATTTGAATATACATTTACAAAATATATTAATACTTTTTTGATTAAAAAATTGTCTTAATAAGTCATTTTCAACATTTTAATAGCAATTTGTCACCTTAATTACTCACTTATTTATAACAAATTTTAAGCAATATACCTTAATATTACTATGTATAAATTTTCAAATTCTTATTTTATGTGAATATATACAACAGAAACTTTGGAAAACCTATTGTATTAGATGGGAATTTATAGTGCTTTATAATTTGGGCCTGGAAGCAAGCATACCTGAATTTAAAGCAGAGCTCATAGACTTATTAAATGTATGAATTTGGCCAGTGTCATACCCATTTAAGCCTATAAAATAGAGATAATATCTAACACAAAATTTTGCTGATAATATTAAAAGTGATATCTCAAATAACTAAGGTGATGTTTAGCTCTGAGTAAGTATACAATTAATGTTAAGCATTTTTCTTTCTATAGATAGCTGTATGTTTAGAAACATAAATTGCCACACATCCATGTAGAGATGATTCTAAATTTAACCAAGAAAATTTCTGAGTATTTACTTGGCTGTTCTCATCATTCATGCTGTCTCTACTTAACTAAAATGCAGTAAGACTTTTTGTCACATACATTAATGTAGGTTTTATGCTATATGCAAATAAGAAATGCAAGAATCCTATTGACCACTTTGTGAAAATTAAAATGATTGATGAGTTTCATTATTTCAATTTAGAAATTCAGCTGCAAAATATAAGCACTTTCACTGCTATGTCAGTACATTAAATCTCTCTAATTTATGCAGTATGTGCTTAGTTCCTGAACAAAAATAATTTAGCAGGATTTCTGTATTGATAATCATTATATTCAGTAAGGGATTCAAAATTTTGAACAGTAATTTCTTGTGACTACTCCCTTACTTGAATGCCAGAGAGAATGTGAAAGACTTTTGCTTTAATCCTGATTTTTATACTGTTGGAAGAATGAACATTTACATATGAGCTTATTATCATTCTTAAAATTACTGGTGACCAAAATTTGTTTTAGAATCCAAATTAAACCTTAATTTTTCCATAATCCAATGGGGACATTTTCTGCCATCACTTCTACTGCATTAATTGCAAGCAGAAAGGAAGACAGTGTTGACAGTTTCCCCCTCAAAGTATATACCATTTGTACATATTTATTAAAAATAGTTAAGGACAATAAAAAATACTATGTATAACACAATGTCCACAAATTTAATACTTAGATAAAATGGACCCATTCTGTGAAATACATATGCTACCAAAAATCATGCAATAAAAGATATATAATTGCAATGGTCCAATACCTATTGGAGAAGTTGATTCAATAATGAATACACCCTCTAAAAGAAATAACTAGGCCCGGATTGTTTTAAAGATTAAAAAAACAACTCAGAAAAAAATACTAATTCTCAGAATCTCTTGCAAAAAACAGAAGCAGAGGGAACACTTCCTAACTCATTCTATGAAGTAAGCAAGAGCACAAATATATTACAAATGTATGAGATAATCTCACTGAAGAAGGTAAGAAAAAAGGTACTAAACTATGTTTGGAAATGAGTGGTTTGTAAAACAGAAAACAAAATAAACTGTGCATAAGCACTGTACTCTAGTTGATAAAGTTAAATCCCAGAGGGTATAGATGACACTTCTGATACTAATATACATATAGACTACATATACATACAGACTATTATATATATAGTCACAGCTATTCAATAATTTGAATGGCAAAATCAATAAAGTTGCATTGAATTATAACTCAAGATTTTAAATAAGTACACAAGTCCATAGCACTGTACTCTAGTTGATAAAGTTAAACCCCAAAAGGTATAGATGACAATTCTGATACTACTATACATATATACATATAGACCTATAGACACATTAAGTATATGTATGGCAGATGACTGGAGCCAGGTTTCTCACTGTTGAAGTGGGAAATTACAAATAAGCAAGGAGAGCAGACTAGAATGATTCATTTGGTAATAGGCTCAATGGAGTTGGAGAAGTCATTATGACCTCACTTTTAGCTTAATATAAATACGGATTGTTACATACAGATATATTGAAAGGTATGTGTGTATATACACAGGTTAGTCCACACACACATTTCTTTGCTCTGCCAGCTGAGAAAACCTTAAAGCAATGACAACCACATGGCTAACAAGTACACCTAACAACTACATTTTGATTTCTAACATCATACAACGAGTTAAAAAAAAAAAATTTCCTTGGAGAAATGACTGGTATCAGGATGAAGATAGAAAATATACAACATGAGTTTGGATAATCTTATAGTATCAGAAAGTAAGGAAGCACTCAGGACAAAACAAAACAATACCCACAAGGATAGGAGATAATTGAAACATCTTCCAAAGGTCACAGCTGTTCAATAATTTGAATAGCAAAATCAATTAAGTTGCATTGAATTATAACTCAAGATTTTATATAAGTACACAAGTCCATACTAATATAAATAACTTGAATAAAAAGAAGTATGTGGAGGAGAAAAGACAAATCTACAATATAGAAAAATTCTAAACAATTTACATAGGTATTCTGTCTTCAAGAAGGCAAAATTCCCTATTTTTCACATGTGGAATACACATGGTAATTTCCTTCCAGGGAGTATACCATGAAGGGAAGTTAAAAAAAAAAAGAAAGAAAAGAAAAAGACTCCCTTACACATGGTAATTTCCTTCCAGGGAGTATAGCATGAAGGGAAGTTAAAAAAAAAAAAGAAAAAAGAAAAGAAAAAGACTCCCTCCCTTAAAGAAGTTTGACAAATACCACTTCAGTCAAGTACTCAAAGTGATCATCAGTGGTACTAAGTAACATCTGATAGTACATACCTTTGGTATGTGATGAAAAGAGCACATAATCTCCGTGTTTTTCCTCCCCAAAGCCATAAATTTAGATTCATAGAAAGAAAAACATCTGACAAATCTCAATAGAAGGGCATTCTATAAAGTACCTGGCCAGTGCTCCTCCAAGCTGTCAAGGTCATTGAAAACAAGGAAGGTCTGGGAAACTTTCACTGCCAAAAGTAGCCAGAGGAGAAATGATTTGAATGATGAATAATGATGAATAAAGTAGTATTCTGGATGATCCTGGAAGCAAAACAGGACATTCAGTGAAATTTTTAAAAATTTGAATGAAGTATATTTAGTTAATAATAATGTATAAAGATTTATTATTTGTAACAAATGTACCATACCATATGAATGTAATAATGTTAATTGTTTAAACTGTGTGTAGTTTATGCAAGAACCCTGCACTATCTTCACGATTTTTTATAAAACTAAAACTCTTCTAGAAAGTAAAGTTTTTATTAAAAAAAAGATTCTACATAACTATTTATACAGCAGCAAAGTGTTCATTGAATGGCTGCCCCATAATTTAAACACTCTGCTAATATTAAATATGCAGATTTATTCTAAGTTTTATAATCCATTCATCCACTCAACAAATATGTGTTAAGTACCTCCTATGTGTCAGATGCTATAAAAAGATTTGAGATTCAGAAACAAGAACAACAATAAAAAGATAGAAACGAACCCTTGTGATGACATGCTAATAATTAGTGAGGGAGAGAGGCATGAGACAACTAAATTTAAAGTGAAAAAAGAGGCAATCAAATAAAAATAAAAGCAGGTGTACAGTTGGGAGAGGAAGCTGTTTTAAAATAACAGCTCCATAATCTCCACCCTTTATGGACGAGAGAATGTAGTAATAAGAGAATGAAGACCTCTTAATATTTTATTCCAGTAACCCAGGAGAAAAACTATGGTGGTTTGGGATTTAAACCAGAAGAGCAGCAGGGAACATAAGAAGGAAGGACTGGTATTTTAATTAATTATTAGGAGAAGTCAAAATAATTCTTTCATGATATGGATGTATGAGAGGAAAAGCTAAATCAAGATTATTCCTTTTATCTCAATGAAGGCATTTGTTGTAAAAAACTTCCCTCTTAGAACTTCTGCTGCATCACATAAACTTTGATATATCATGTTTCCATTTTCATTTGGATTTCTTTTTTTGATTTCTTCGCCTCATTGGTTGTCAAGTGCATGCTATTAAATCTCTACTTTTTAAAAAAATTTCCAGCTTTATTCTTATAATCAATTTCTAGTTTCATGCCACTATAGTCAGAAAAGATGCTTGATAGTATTTCAGCCTTTTAAATCTGAGATTTGTTTTGTGGCCTAATATATGATCTATGCTGGAGAATGTTCCATGCACACTTGAGAGGAATATGTATTCTGCTGCTGTTGGACGGAACATTCTATGAATGTCTAAATCCATCTGGTTTAAAATATGTACTGTTCCGATTAAAACATGTCCAGAGAAACTGAATATACATTTTTTTCCAAAGAAGACATACAAATGGACAAGTATATGAAAAAAAAGTTGAATATCACCAATGACCAGGGAAATTCAAATCAAAACTTCGAGATATTATCTTAAACTTGTTAGAATGGATATCATCAAAAAGAAATAGCAAGTGCTGGGAGAAAAGGGAATCCTTGTGCACTGTTGGTGGGAATGTAAAATTGTTTAGCCACTATGGGAAACAGTATAAAGGTTCTTCAAAATATTAAAAATAGAAATGCCATATGATCCAGTAATACAATTACTGGGTATTTACTCCCCAAAAATGAAATCACCAATCCAAAAGATATATGCAACCCTGTGTATTGCAAGATTATTTATAATAACCAAAATATGGGAAGCAATCCAAGAGTCCATTTGATGGATTAATTGATAAAGAAGATATGGTACACATTCATACACGCACAGACACACACAAGTTAATATTACTTAGCCATTAAAAAATGAGATCTTGCCATTTGCAATAATGTAGATGAATTATGCTAAGTGAAATTAGTCAGAGGAAGACAAATATTGTATGATTTCACTTATATGTAGAATCTAAAAAACAAATGAACAAAAAAATACAGAAAACTGGTGGTTGCCAGAGGGGAGGGGCTGGGGGAGGTGAGTGAAATAGGTGAAGGAGATTAAGAAGTAAAGACTTCCAAATATCAGTAAGTCATAGAGATGAAAGGAAAAGCATAGGAAATTTATCAATACTATTGAATAACCTTATATGGTGACTACATGTATCATGGTGAGCACTGAATAATCTATAAAATTATCTATGCATTATATTATACACCTGAAATACAATAATGTATGTCAATTTAAAATAAATTTTAAAAGGTAGGTCTCTTAACTAGATGCATTGTTATTCATAAAAATTTCGAAAAAATGTTAAGGAGGAGGAAAGTGTCTCTTCAGTGGAGATTTATCAGTGTCTTCACTGTTTGGTAACAAAATTATTTTTAAAACATTTTAAATGTAATATATCTGCTGTTATTTTATTTAATGTCCTTAATTTGCATGAAGTTTAATACTTAATGTATTTTATAGCCATTAATGTTTCTTCATGTATATATTTATGTGTAAATAATTTATGAGAAAGTCTTGAGAGATGAATCAAGGGCCCAGAAAAACCAAACAATTGCCATTCAAGTTACATTGACTGGATGGTAGGAGGAAATTTGCTATGTGTTAGAAAAGAGCCAGTTGTAGATATAACTTCTCATTATGGGACACATGTTGTAAAGAACAAAATATTACATGATCCACTGTAAGAAGCAAACTGTAAATTCCCTGCTACTGTCATTCTTGTGATGTAAGCTACTATGTCCTTAAAACGACCCTGTTCAAAAGGAATTATAGTATCAGAGAAAGAAAACTATTAGCAAATTTTCATAAATTAGTTTATGTTTACATAGCTGCTATAAAAAATTATGAGACTCTCAGTGTTTGTACTAAGGTAAATCGTGACAAAGTAAAGGGAAACAGAATATGGAAAACAGCTCCAAAGTAATTCATATTAGGGTTTTCCCCTGTTATATCAGGCTATATTTCATCTGAGATTTATGTGCTTAAGTAGAGTGGGATCCGAAGGATACACAGATTCTGAAGATTAATTTTCAAAGTTTATTAATATCATCCTTGAATAAAATACATCATAAATTCATATCCCTTTAACTTTTGATATATTGACTTAAAAACCATCAAAGCATATATGCATTGTTGAAATAAAGCATTACAAAAAATAGTGGTAAATAAACATGCTTTTTTTTTTTCTGTATGAACTAAGGAACATACAGAAAATGACCCTATGTCCTCTTATTCTCTATCATCAAAACCTAATTTTGCTGAAGTGCACAGGGGATGCACAAGTGTCAAGATATTTTCAAAAAAGTATTTTGACAGGTTTAGCTTTATTAATAAAACTAACATCCTTGAAATCTACTCTTTTCCTTCATAATTATAGGCCCAATCATTTCCTGGGACAATAAACTATATTCCTTTCTCTAGCCTCTTAGTTATACTAAGTGGAAAAATTGAAGAAGGAGGGTCAAACACCTGTGAGGATTTTCTTACGAATTCATTAGTGATTTAAGAAAATGGCTTTTTGAGCACTGTTTAATCTATTTCCATAAAGGTAGGGAAATATGGCAGGATGAATCCAAACAGGTGTAAACCAGGACACTGCAGCCAAGAAATAATGAGACTCACATGCTGTTTACGAGCTCAATTCTGGTTGAGAATCATGCAATTTGATCCAGAATCTTAGCTGCTGAACTAAAGAAACAAAACAACAAAAAGCAACTGAAATAAAAGGACACAGCCTAGATAAATCAGGTTTTTCTAAGAAACAAAAATTGGTAATGAGTACAGAAAAAAAAAAAAGCCTAGTCTAAATGGAAATAGATCTTAAAAAAAAGAAAGAAAGAAAGAAATAGATCTAAAATCTAGGGTCAATGCCACAGGTGGTGGGGGACATATTTATGTTAAAGTTAGAAAATGACTAATGGCAATGTTAATTAATTATATTTAATATTGGGGTCCAAAGGAGGAGACTGATGTTTGTAGAAGTTAATGGGCCGTTGTGTCTACTCTGTGGTTGGCTTTATGTTTTGTGTTCTAAAAATTCAAATATCTATGTGCCCATTAGTTCCACCATTTGGTAGACCTCAGAAATCTCAACTGCTATTCATATGTATGATATTTTTCAGAAGACCACCTCCAATCAGAGGAAAAAGCAAAAATATCAAGAGAAACAGGAACAACAAAAATCTTAATAATTTGCGTTTTCTTTAATTTGTAGGGGTCTATTCATTTAGTGCCTTGTATAAAGTTCTTCGTTACCATTTACTTGTATTATTTAATATAATATCTAAGAAAAAATAAGATATGGAAGGAATATAAGACTGGTTTCCCTATAGGAAAGAGGAGAGCCTGAAATAATTTTTTTAAATAGGCAATATAATGTTCCAATTTTTATACAGATCATACCCAATAAGCAACCAACGAGAGATTATGACTTTCTGAAAAAAAGCTGCATTCAGTGAGCAAACTGGCTTACAAAGTGTATGAACCAGACGGAAGTGAAGTAGGTAGAGTAAGAAATATTTTTGAGTTAATTTCAGGAGAAAGATATTCCAATGTGCAACAATAAAAGATACCTGTAGACAGCAGGAAGTATGGAAGGACCATCGAATACACTATCAGCCTCTTGTTGAATTGCTTTTGTGATAAAAGAATACCACTGTCAAACTATAAATCATAAAGATAAAGATTAGTTTCAAGGTACACCATTTTGTGGCTGGGGTCAGTTGGTCAGACTGTAATAACAACAACAACCTGGCAAAGTACAAGCAGTGGTAAGGCATGATCTATATAGCCCTGAGCCGGGGTCCAAGTCCTGAGGTAGTCATCTGCAGATGAGGAGCAGGCATAGAAAACATCTGCTCTAAGAATATATCCTCCATTGGGAGCAACTTGGTAAACTTTGGTAGGAGTCACAGGTCTATCACACAATGGTAGCTCAGTTTATTTTTTTAAGATTTTATTTGTTTTTCGGAGGGAAAGAGAGAGAGAGAGAGCATGTGCACAAGCAGGTGGAGCTGCAGGCAGAGGGAGAAACAGGCTCCCCGCTGAGCAAGGACCTTGATCCCAGGACTCTGGGATTACGACCCAAGCCGAAGGCAGACGCTTAACCGATTGAGCCACCCAGGCATCCATTTAGCTCAGTTTTATAAGGGTGGATGTGTTGCTATGTTCAGTGTGATGGTTGATCTAGGCAGTGATCTGAGGAGTACAGACTTGATCAGCAACTTAATCACAGTCGGCGGCATCCCAACAGTGATCTTTTACTATGGACTTCCACCTGAGTGGCCCATGCATTTTCATAAGTAGCCGTGATTTGTTTCCACATTTCATGGCCCCAAAGAGGGTTGTCCATATTTGTCAGTCTTTTATTTTCTAAGCAGCACACCAAACAGTGAGGCAACTGAAAACAGCCTAAGAATCCGTTGAAAAATATGCCAAAGTTAATCTAGGCGACTATTGGCCAGAGGTATGATATGGCCTTAAAATCTACACGAGTGGATGACTACACCTGTTTTGGGTTCTGCTTGGCTGGCAGCTCCAGCAGTCCAGTGAACACTTGGTCCTCAGCTTAGCCAAAACATCAGTGCTTTTTCTTTGCTATTTAGCATGCCTTATAAATTTTTGGTGAGTGCAGAACAGAATACAGCAGGTAATAAGAACCAGATTAATTAGGTTTTTAGTGTGAAGTTCTATGTTAATGTGGTTTTTGCTGGTATGTTCAATGGTAGATGAATAAGTATAGATGCCCAAGGCTTAAATTTCCTCACGTTTTCTTTTTTTTTTCCTCTCCTCTGTTGTCTTTGGGTTTCATTAAAACTTCTTAAATAGCGTCTTTCAGCTCTCACAGTAATCCACTAACTGTTTGTTTGGTGGTGAGGTGTATGGGAATGGAAAACAAACTCTAAACTTAAGAATAAATCTTAGTTTTTATGGGGCCTGAGTTCATGAACTGTGACTTTCAGAAATTTCCCTAGGGTCACCACCCACCCCCAACACTGTTGAATGAGACAGGAAGGCTAGAGTTGTCTAATTGTTTTCCCCCAGGTCATAGAAGTCTGGCTAAAACAATTTCCCTTAGAAGGCAGGCCTTTAACCCCCTGGTATATTTAAAGGTGGTCAGTTTTCCTGTCTCATGCTGGTAACATGAGAGGGATTTCTCTCCAGTCCTCACTTTCAGAACCTAGTGGGGAAACCTACAAAAGTATAAAAGGCCTTTTATGAACAGCAAAATGGACATTTAATTTGATAGTTTTTAACAGCAAAAGTTAGAAAATGTTTTGTGAAATGTAGCCTTTTATTTTCAAACAATCTTCTTAATGACCATTTATGGAAGTTAAATAGGCATAGTGAATAATCCTGTAATGTTTATCATATAAAATTTTGAAATGCTTGCCTATTTCCTAAAATCAGCACAAATATAAAAATTCGTATTACAAAATAACCACAACTTAAAATCAATATTTTCCATGATAATCCTCCAAAACAACTACAGTCCAACATTATTGAGGCAAAATTTTAAATAAAAAAAATAAGTAAAATACAGCTTTATAAGATAAAATTTCTGATCAAAGTGTTTACTACAGAAAAGTATGACTTGGGATGAGGTAACCTATCAACAAAATCCATTACACCCAATAGTCAACATCTGACTTCCAGTTTTTAGGAACTAGTTACTGAATTGCAACATTTGCCTAAATTTTGTAAAGTATGAATCATCTCTTATAATTTTGGCTTAATATTTCATGGATAGAGTCATTTTTGTTCTCCACTACTTCATATAAAATCTTGGTTCTGAATGGGTTGGTTTTACTTTATCTGGTTTCAACATTAATGGTGAGGATCCCAAATAAAAAACGAGGTGATTGGGAGCATGACTTCTAGAAATAAAGGTGGAATTCTACCTTGGGCTCTTGAAAATTTTGTTGCCATTTTTAAAGCATTTAGCTACTTAGCATTTTGTTTTTGTTTTTGTTTGTTTTTAAGTGTTTCAATTTCTTCTATTTTATTTCTGGTTTTCTTCTCAGTAAACTCAGCTTTATTTCCAATGTTTTCAGACAATTCTATTTCACATATTTTCTTCTTTATTATTCAAATAGATCACTTTGTCTTAATCTTCTATATATGGTTATACATTTTATAATTTATTTTCCTTCTATTTTTCTTTGATTAAATTGGACAAAGATTTGTCTGTTTTATTGGAAAACCTATTCTTGGTCTTAGCTATCAATTCTACAGAAAATTGACTTATTTTTATCTTACTGTGTTTCTATTTCTATATTATTTTTTTCCAGCTTTCCTTATTTTTTTCTACATTCCTGAATAGAATGCTTAGTTCTAATAATTCTTTTTATTAAAAAGCACTTAACCTATGAACATATTATATAAAACAGCTTTGACTGTATCTTATGGGTTTTTGTCAATATTCTTACCTATATTATTTTCTAGTTTGCTTTTCCTTTAAAGTTCCAATATTAAGCTCTAGCATTTTAAAGATAATAGAATTGTAAAATTATTACTCTAGCAATGCATTGAAATATGGTATGTTCTAGATTGTGATCAATGATTATAAATGATCTATGATGCTTGAGAAGAGGCATTTCTATTCTTAAGGCATAAGGTTATATCAATCTATAGACATTTATTCAAACATTAAATAATTCAAGTGTTTATGTTATTTTTGTCTTAACTTCATGAACTTTCAATACAATTCACATGTTTACTTGTATTTCTACTTATGCTTTCCATACAATGTTGCTATATTATTCTGTGCTCAGCATTTCATGACTCTTGTGGCTTTTGTTTATCATTCTACCTTGTATTAATATTCAATTAACCTTTTTGTCCAATTATTTTTCTTGATTATGGTAAGAACACTTAACATGAGATGTAGCCTCAACAAACTTTTAGGTAGGTAATATATTTTTAACTACAGGTATAATTTTGTACAGTATATCTCTATAACTTACTCATTTTTTTTATCACTGAAACTTTATACCTATTGAACAGCAAATCCTCTGTTCCCCGTCCTGCTAGTTTCTGGCAACTACCATTCTAGTCTGTTTCTGTAATTCAATTTTAGACACCTTATATAAATGGAATCATGAGGAATTCTTAATCTCAGGAAACAAACTGAGGGTTGCTGGAGTGGTGGGGGGGTGGGAGGGATGGGGGGCTGGGTGATAGACATTGGGGAGGGTATGTGCTATGGTGAGCGCTGTGAATTGTGTAAGATTGTTGAATCACAAATCTGTACCTCTGAAACAAATAATACATTATATGTTAAAAAAAAAAAGAAGATAGAAGGAAGGGAAAAATGAAGGGGGGAAATTGGAGGGGGAGACGAACCATGAGAGACTATGGACTCTGAGAAACAAACTGAGGGTTCTAGAGGGGAGGGGGTGGGGGGATGGGTTAGCCTGGTGATGGGTATTAAAAGAGGGCACGTACTGAATGGAGCACTGGGTGTTATATGCAAAAATGAATCATGGAACACTACATCAAAAACTAATGATGTACTATGGTGATTAACATAATAAAAATTAAATAAGTAAATAAATAAATAAACAAATAAATAAATAAAACAAAAAAATGGAATCATGCAGTATTTGTTCTTCTCGAACTGGTTTCCTTCACTTAGCATGTCCTCCAGAGTGATCCGTGTTGATATCCTTCTTTTTGAGGTTAAAAATATCCATTTGTATGTACATAACATATTTTCTGTATCCATTAATTTATCAGTGGACATTATGGCTGTTTCTATATCTTGTCTCTTGGTAATACTGCAATGAACACAGGGATGCAGATCTCTCTTGGATATCTTTATCTCAGTTCTGCTGGCTGTCTACTCAGAAGTGGGATTGCTGGATCATATGGTAGTTTTAATTTTTTAAGGGACCTCAATGCTATTCTCCACAATGGCTGTAGCTTTGTTGCATTCCCACCAAAAGAATACAAGGTTCAAATTTCTCCACATCTTTGCCAATACTATATACATAAACAGTCATACAGTTCTACATATATACACATTTATATGTATATATATATATATACACATACATGCAAACATACATATACACATATGCCATCCTAACACATGTGAGTTGCTAGTTCACTGGAGTTTTTGCATTTCCCTGATGAGTAGTGACATTGAGTATTTTTTTATATACCTGGTGGTCATTTGTATGTCTTCTCTGGAGAAATGTTTATTCAGGTCCTTTGCCCATTTTCTAACCAGGTTATTAGTTTGTTTGCTACTGAATTGTAGGGGTCAGTGTTTTGAATAGTAACCCTTATTCAGATACATGATTTGCAAATACTTTCTTCTATTTCTTAGATGACCTCTTGTTTCCTTTGCTGTGCAGAGCTTTTTAGTTTTATATAGCACACTAAACTATTTTTGATTTGTTGCTTGTTCTTTTGGTGTGACATCCAAGAAATCATTGCGAATACCAATGTCATGAAGCTTTTCCTCTTTTTTTTAGACATTTTATAGTTTCAAATCTTAGACTTGTACATTGAAAACTTGAAATTAGATTTTAGAAGTGAAATAGCTGTTGATAATGAAAAGGTCAAATCTATGAAACAATTGGTAAACCAACTGGTAAAGTCATCAATGAATGATTAAAGAGTTAACAGGAAGTCAATAGAGCATAATCAAAGGAAAGAATTAGGGCCAGTAGTGTCTAATGATGCATATTTAATATGGTCTCATTTTTGTTTCTAAAATATTTGGGGGGTGACATTAAATATTTTACCTTAGGATTAAATATTTTGTCACCATATTATCACCAGGATAAAGTTTTTGTTGACAATAAGGTACTTCTAACTTGCATCTTATTTCTCTGTGCAGAAATTTCCCTCAGGGATCTCTTGGAGAAGAGAATTTAATCTAATGGAAAACATGTGTATTCTTGGGAAAATGTCATTATAGGTAATAAAGCGTGTGACTTCATTTTTTTATTTTTGACTCCTTACAGGTTTCAAGGCCCATACTCACCTTCCCCTTCCACCCTATACCTGGGAAAATTGATAAAAGAGCCTGCGTGCTTCCTCCTTTGGCCCCATTTACATGAAAATCATCAACACATTCCTACCCTCTAACCACAGTAAAATATAAGCCAGTCTTCATTCCATGCTATCACAAACCATTTCAGACCTGCTTGGGAGTCAGCCCTCCTCCCAGAAAACCTCATTAGTTAGTAATAGACTTTATCTACCCTTTAAAGCATGAATGGTGGCATCAGCCTTGATATCCATACAAAATTTTGTGCAGTATGACTATCACACTACTTTGAAATGACCACAGCATAATACCTAATATTATTCTAATCACACCCTATAAAAATCTGTGATTTGTGCAGGTGTTGTTGTTGATCTGCTCCAAATTTTACCTAATAATTTTGTTTAGTAACATCAATTCCTGAAATATCATGATATGAATTTGATGACCTGCTCAGTCACAGCACTCTGCCCTGCCAAAAATTAGGCATATAAAATAATCATAATACATTTTCTTTCTAAAAGGCTCAAATTAATCAAAATTCCTGTGGCATGGTGAAAATACACCCCACCCCTACCACCCTGCATATCTATATCCTAATCCCTAAAACCTGTGAATATATTATCTTGCAAATTAAGAGAGACTTGCAGGATCTTGAGAAAGAAAAATTATCCTGCATTGTCTGGGCTAGCCCCATACAATCACAAATTTCTTCTAAGAGAGAAGCATATAGATAATTTGAAGGAACATATGAGGATGGAAGATGTCAGGGAGGAGAGATAATACTATACTCTTGGTTTTGAAGATGAAGGGAACGGTCTTGAGCTAAGGAATGTAGGTGGTTTCTAGAAGCTGGAAAAGGGAAGAAAACAAGAGTTCCTACTACAGCCTATAGGAAGAACAAAGACTTGTAGAGACATTTTTTACTTCTGACTTCTGGAACTATAAGAGAATAAATATGTGTTGCTTGAAGCCACTAAGTGTGTGGTAATTTGTTACAGCTGCAATAAGAAGTTAATATAGTGACAAAAGGAAAGAAATTACTTGAGCTGATTTTTTTCCAATGTTGCCGTCAGAAGAACATGTTGATTCATTACTGAAAACTGAATCCTAATAGTTGTTCTGGCTTGTGTGCCTTCCAAAGTCTGGTTGTTTTTCCTTCAGGATTTCAAACTACTTCATGTACTCATAATGAATTTGATTTTTAATCAAAATAACTATGTTTGTTTTGAATTTCCTGCATTTAAAGAACCATAGATACATAATCTACTTTCCTGGAGTATTTCTAAAATAAAATGAAATAAATCAGGCAATGTGTTCAATAAAAGAAGGTCACTGGTATTTTTACTAATGTTATTAATGTTTTAAACATTTTTCTATTGTGAAGTGTAACAAACATAATGCCAGCATTTCTAAATTTCCTTTCTTTCATCCAATACTTATCATTTCTCCCTTCATAAAAATAGTCACTAACCAGGTATCAAAAATTGCATTAATAATTTTACTTGTTTTTGACATTATATAAATTGAATGACATAATATATGTTTGTGCCTAGCTACCTAGCTCTACACTCATCACTGAGTTTGTGAAATTCCCTCACATTGATGCATGCGAGTGGACTTCATTTATTTTTATTGTTGTGTAAACTTATATTGCATAAATAAGCCATAAATTCTATATCCATTCTTCTACTGATGTACATCTTAATTTTTTCCATTTTTTGCCCCATATGGATATTCTTTTGTGTGTAACTTTTAGTAAACATATGCATGCATTTATTTTAGCTTTATTCTCAGGAATAAAATTTTTAAGTCAAAGGACATTAATATATTAACATTAGTAAATAATGATAATCAGCTTTCCAAATTGGCTGCATAAAATCCCATTTCCATTAGCAGTGCCTAAGAATTCTAATTTGTCCATATCATCACCAGTGTTTCTTAATTTTAAGCCTTTGGACTTTAATCATTCTGGTGGGTAAATAGTAATATCTCACTGTGATTTTAATTTTCATTTCTTGATTGCTAATGAGATTGAATAAACTTTCATCTTTATTGCCTACTTGGATATTCTCTTTTGTGAAGTCTAAGTATTTTGCACATTTTCTCTGCTGGACTTATAATTGATTTGTGGGCATTTTTTATATACATTGGTTACAAATTCTTCATTGGGTATGTGTCTTACAAATGTCTCCCCAAATCTGTGCCTTTCTTTTTACATATGTTAACTCCATCTTTTGATGAACAGAAATTATTAATTTAAATATAATTTATCACTCTCTGATTTATGGTTATACACTATGTTCCCCAATTAAGAAGTCTTTCCTAATTCTAAGGTAAAGGAGATATCTATTATCTTCTGTAAGTTTGGTTACTGTGCTTTCCTATTTAAATCTACAGTCTACTTGAATTAATTTTTGGTATGAGGAAGGGATCCTGTGAGGAAAGAGTTAACATAACAGGTCTGTTTACTTTAGTCTTTGCTTGTCCTCAAAACTCCCTGGAACCATGATGGACCCTGGCTAATTCCTGAGAATGTGATTCTTGGAAAGTTCTTTATGTTAATGACTAATAATTCTTTTTTTTTTTAAGATTCTATTTATTTATTTGACAGAGAGAGACATAGCAAGAGCAGGTACACAATCAGGGGGAGTGGGAGAGGAAGAAGCAGGCTTCCCACTGAGCAGGGAACCCAGTGTGGGACTCAATCTCAGGACCCTGAGATCATGACCTGAGCCGAAGGCAGATGCTTAATGACTGGGCCACCCAGGTGCCCCATGACTAATAATTCTTTAAATCTGGAGTAATAGGTTGTGCCTATCAACTTGTCAGAATTGCTTTGCGCAAGGTGCTTTTGATCTGATCAACACCAAGCTTAAGGACGTATACTGGGTTTCGTTTTGAGGGTCCCGAGTTTCAGTTACTACGGCTGATAACATAGCAGGATGTGCTTATGGGACTAGTCCTTCACGAAAGCCCTGGAATCATGCTCAAACATGCTTCCCTGGGAAGTGACACTTAGCATTTGTCCTTGAATTTCAGGGTTAGAGAGAAAAACGCATTCTATCCAATACCAGAAATGGAAGAACATAGAAGCCTACATCACTTTCCTCAGACTTTGCCCAATGGATGTATTTTTCCTGTTTCTTATCTTTTTGTTGTGATAAGCCTTAGCCATTTTTATGGCTGCTGCTATTAACTTATATGAGTACTTGTAGCAAATTGTCAAATTTGAGTGTGGAAGTGAGATTCCCAAAACAAACCAAGACTCTCTTTTGTATAGATATACAAATGACTCTGTACCATTATCAAAAAGACCATTTCTCCCCCACTGACTCTGTCCAAAATTAAAATTATATATAAATATTGAGCTCAGCATACTAATTCTTCTCAACTGAATTTCTTCTATCATCATCAAATTGCCCTCTACTTAGCAATGCTCTGGTTTTACTATCTACTTTCATATTCTGGCTTCAAATTTTGCTAGTCGCTTTGACTATATAATTAATGTTTTTCTTTAGTGTTCACAACGGTGAATTTTTGAGATAGTATGTGCACTATCTACACTACAAGAGTAATTTTGTAATGAATGTGACTATCTAAAACATTACACAAATAAAATACAAATATGTTTCCTGGTTAGATGATCATATATTACTTAGTTATCCATTTGGGATTCTTATATGCAAAGTTTTCCATAGATTTACCTTAGCCTGCTTTGAACTATCTATAAGTTAAGTGATAACTTACATTCCACAAGTTTATACAATATGAATACTTATTGGTCATTGATTGGCAACTGTGTAGAAATGAAAACTGACTTAATTTTCTTTTAAAGGACTTGTTAATAAATCTTGACTAGATGGGGAAACAAAGGTAGGTGGAGTCTGTAGATAGTTTGTGAGGGACACAATGTTGTAGAGTGGTTAAGAAGAGCTAATTGAGGGTGCTTAGGTGGCTCCCGGTTAAGCACCTGCCTTCAGTTCAGGTCATGATCCCCAGGGTTCTGGGATCTAGCCTGGTATCTCCCTTTACCCCTCCCTCAGCCTGTGCATACTCTTTCTCTCTCTCACGCTCTCTCTCTTGCACATGCTCTTTCTCTCATTCTCAAATAAATAAAAAAATCTTTTAAAAAAAGTTTTTTTTTTTAAATAACTATTTGAGGCAAAGTGATCCTAACACTCGGAGTGTAAGATACACTAAACCACAAAGGAATTTCCCCAAGATTTTAAGTAGGCTCAATATCAAGCTTTAATGCAACTTTCATTGTGGTCTTCCTACAAAAGGTAAAATAAAATAGAACTGAAATTCACAGGAATCAAAGGCTTCAAGCAGGTACTACCAAGATTAAGAAGAGGAAAGTGGATAGCATACATTTTAAAGAGGAAAGAGCTTTCTATTTTTTTTTAAGATTTTATTTATTTGACAGAGAGACATAGCGAGAGCAGGAACACAAGCAGGGGGAGTGGGAGAGGGAGAAGCAGGCTTCCTGCAGAGCGGGGAACCCGCTGTGGGACTCGATCCCAGGACCCTGGGATCATGACCTGAGTCGAAGGCAGACGCTTAATGACTGAGCCACCCAGGCACCCAAGAGGAAAGAGCTTTCTAAAGACAGAAGTACAATGCTTTCTTGTTTAATGCAAGAGGCAGTGTGTGTTATTCACAAAAATTTCACATAATTCCCCTTTGCATTTGCAGAGGTGAAGTAGGAAGAGTCCTTAAAAGAGCTGCCACTTTATTTTATCTGTGAAAAACTATATTCCATTGCAGTGCAAACATGAATTACTACTGAAGTTAGCTAAGAAGTTTGTTTTGTTTTGTTTTTTTACCAAAATAGATTATATGATCCACAAACACAATAAAAGAGGTTAAGAGGAAACAAATTATAGCACTGCGAGGAAAGATAAGAATGATCAGTACGGAAATAAACACAGAGGATGGCATTAGGAAAAATTGAAATGGGCATGAATGTAGCTGAAGGGAAGAAGTCCCATAAAATAACCACGTGGGTGAAGATAAAGGAATATGCTAAGTTGTCTGAAATAACTTGCTGTAAAATTTTAATCACAACTTATATTGCAGTTACCGAACCAGGAACAACATTAAATTCCTGGTGGTAAAGAAGACCATATTCGTTACATTTCAAAATGTTTCCAAAGAAGGCAATCCATAATAAAATCTTAAATTTATTTCTGGGGCAAAAATTATTTCTCTGCATACAAATGTCCATACTCCCTTTTTCAGCAGTGGTAATATTTGAATCAGAATATTTCCTCTCTCAAGTTAGCAGGAAATACAATGTTAAAATATATTAATTTATAAAGAAGCTTTGGCTCAGATTCCTGGAAATACTAATTCTAAGACTTTCAAAGCATAACTTCATTTTGCTTTCATTCTTTACTATCCAATTTACCTTTTATCTTTTGTTGTATAAAATCCTCCTTGAAACACAGAGAACAGATTCAACAAACATTTTTCCAACAAGCTGTCTAATAGTTTACCAGCTTTTTCCTCTATTCTTTTATTCTCAACTTCTATATTTTTAAAATCAATACATTTTTATGTCTATGCTCTTTACCATACAGTTTATGAAATTTCTTCCTGTTCTGCAAAATTAAATGTGTATGTATTATATGTGGTAAGAGTCCCAGTCTGTCTATTGATTCTGAGGACGGCTTTCATCAGCAGACCAAGCACAGATGGGAGAGAATTCAGGATGCCAAAGACATGAGCAGAGGGCACAATCGCACAGCCACTTTGGAGCTTAAAAAAAAAAAAAAAATTCCAACTGGAGAGACCTCAGAAAGAGGATCAAGGAATGAGCTGGGCAAATGTGGCAGTGGAAGTCTAAGTCTGCCAAGTTAAGAAGTCTAGCTTTCCGATTCATGGATCATGTATAAAATACTTGTAGGAAAGGTAATGCTGCACCAAAACATCCCCAACTTGCTAAGCTGTAGAGGAGTACTGTGAATCTCAACTATATCCTTGTTTTAATAACATGCACTGCTACTTCCATATTTGAATTCAAGTCCAGAAACTATAAAAAGAACCTGGAAAATATTTCAGAAAAGCTATTCAAAACTTATCCATATTAGGAATCCTAATATACTATTCAATATAGAAAGAAAAATTGGAAGTGCTGAAATTTTCTGGAATTACTCAAATATATCATATCATATAAAATATATATATATTTTATATATATATATATATTTTATGTATATATATCTACATATATGATATATATATGTATATATATGATATATATATACATATATATATCATATAAAAATATGATTACATCAAATTTTGAATGGCCATTATCCTATAGATAAGATATGAGTAATAGAGAGGTCGCAGAATGCCTATTTTAGGGAAAAGACTGAATATTTGCCAAATACGTTGGCTTTTCCATAGAAGGCATCAAACATACAAAAGTTAACAATAAGGAGTAAAAATAGTAAATCAGGGAGCCTGGGTGGCTCAGTTGCTTAAGCGACTGTCTTCGGCTCAGGTCATGATCCCGGAGTCCTGGGATCGAGTCCTGCATCGGGCTCCCTGCTCAGCAGGGAGTCTGCTTCTCCCTCTGACCCTCCCCCCCTCATGCTCTCTCTCTCTATCTCATTCTCTCTCTCAAATAAATAAAATCTTTAAAAAAAGTAAATCAAAGAGAAATATATAAAATATGAAATAATATTGTGAAATTTATCTCGTGTACTTTCAAAAAATTCCGAGTAGTTTCCATATATATTCAATATACTTATTTTTATATCCTTACAATTGCTTCAACATATACAACTTTCATGTTAAAGGAGAAAAAAGTCACTTACATGGAAATCTTTAGTTTTCATTGATATCCACACAGACACACAGACAGACACACACACACACACACACACACACACACACACACAAATCTCTCTGTAAACAGACCAACATTTTTTTCAACAAATTTCTCATTAATGTTTCCAACATTGAATGTATTTTTAAAAAACTTACAGGGGACATGAAAATGAAGGTATGTTTTTATCTGAATATTTCTGCATATTCCAATTATATCTATAGAGAGGTCACACACACACATACACACACCTCTTTAGAAGAAGAAATACATTTTTAGTTTTATATTTAAAACTAGAGGATAAAACTCTAGCATCTGTTTCTGATAAAGATTTACATTAATTTGTATAGGAGTTTTGGGATATAGAAGAGTAGAATTGAACACCGTTTGAACACAGAGTAATTTGTCATTTATCAGCTTTGTGGAATTACATAAAGGTATTGCATTGAACAATATAGTGCAGTTTCTGTTTCCATCCTATTAGGGAAGATCTAACATCTCCTTATCTGTGACTTAAAAAAAAAGATTATTTTTTTTAGCCAAACGCTTGAAAAAGAGACATTGCTGCTTTGTTGCTTATCAGGCCACTGTTCCATGTGATATTCACAAACATTTCCAGAAATAAGTCCTCATAATATTATACAATAGTATACATTTCTCTAAGTGATTTTTAACAAGTACTTTATGAATGAATATTCAATGTTTAGTCAGCATGTTACAGAAAAACTTATAAAATAGATCATTTGTTGTAACAAAAGAATTTAAATCAATGCTTATACAGAAAGGAATGGTTAGATAAATTAGGAGTCTATATACATAATGGAATAATAGCCATTAAAATTAATTAGTTACATCTCTACCATGTGTCTTAGGGGAGTATTTCAAAAAGAAAATGATTAAGGCATATTTCTCCCTTTTGAAATATTCCTCCAAGTCATACGGTAGAAGTGTAACTAATTATTTGTAATGGTTATTCCTACTGTAAATATGCCATTATTTATAAGCATACACTTGTTTATCTATGTTTTGCATATTTACACGTGTATATATATATATATATATATAATTATATGTTATACATATATACTTACAGGAGCCTGTACGTAAAGAGGATAATATAGGACACATATTAGTACCTATTAGGTGGTTAATATATATTGCCTTGAGTGAGGAGTTATATGAAGGGGGATAAGTGTAATTATAATAGATATATTGCTGATTATTAAACATTTATGCATTCACATAAAATATATGTAAGTACATACATATATGAAATTAAATAACTTTAAAAAGAAACAATGAAACAAGAGGGACAATCTTTTGTTTTTGTTTTTTTTTACTGTAGCATTCTTGAATGTCTTCTGATTCCCACTCAAAATGCTTCTTCTCTGTAAAACTTGTCTGTATAAAGAATGCTGGGAAATTGTTCCTGAGCAATATATCTTAACTGATTTTTTTGTTCTTGTTGATGTTCTTGTGTGATTGTTGTTTCACTAAGGCTTTTATAAACAAGAATCTAAATTACTTGAGATTTTTGATTTGGGGAAAAACTATCAAATCAATGCATTATCTTTCTCAAATAACGTATCTACAAACTGTAAGATGCTGGCTTTCATTTATTTATCATTTCATTCTTTTATGCAAATAACCCTAAAATTAACTCAGCTAACTCAGAACATCTTCAGAATCCTAAGTAGCTATATATCTGTTTGGTCTCTTCAACTGCTGTACCATTGGATCAAAACATATCAATATTTAGCCACATATTTACTTTTTTTTTCATTTTCTCCATTTTAGGGCAGCATCTTTTTCAGGTTTTTGTACATGCAAACAATATATAACTAATTTTTTAGTCATTAATAAGTATTCATTGTCACCTACTATATTCCAGATACTGCCTTAGAATGTGGATGAGTAGCAAAATGTATGGCAGTATGATACCTGCCTTCTTGAATTTACAGATCACTGAGAAAGAGGGAAGTATATTAGTAACTACAAAAATATCTTACACTATAGTAAATGCTGTGAAAAAAAGAAAGCATAGGGAAACCTGAGAGTGTAATTCTGGGATCTAACTTAGTCTAGGACTCAGGGATATCCTGAGGAAATTACTTTTCTTCTGAGATCCAGACTATCAATAGCAGTTGATAAATTGAACTAAACCAAACCAATTTTCTGCAAACATTGGGTCGGGGGGAGTGGGCAGAAGGCAAGGGAAAGGATCTTAAGCGGGTTCCACGCCCACCTTCACAACCCTGAGATCATGACTTGAGTTGAAATCAAGAGTTGATTGCTTAACTGAGTTACCCTGGCACCCCTATTTGCAAACATTTTTAATGTGCACCCTATAAGAAAAATGGGCCCACAAAATTAACATTTATGTGTGTGTTTACACACACATATACATATACACACACATACTTATAACTTACATATAAATGTACTACTCTACTATTAAAATGCAAAGTGAAGAGGATGAAGGTAAGATTCTATTTCCTCTTAATATTATTCATACACACACACACACACACACACACACACTGTTGATAGAGAGATAGATGACAGATGACTTAGTAGCAAAAGCAAATCAATCATTCTGGTCTCTCTTTACTTGCCACCTCAATCAATTTTCATTCTCTGCCCTGGATTCTGATCCCCAATCACTCCTTTCTCCTCAGTCTTCAGGCTGGCTGAGGCCAAAAGACAGCACTTCCGTGAGACATGAGGCATGTCTCATACTCCCTCTCAGCCTCACTGAGGTTCTGACAGTGCTGTCTCTTTCATTCACTCTTGGGGTCTCAACACACATCTCCTTCTCCTGGTCATTTAAATCTAGGGGTGATATAACTTTTTAACTGTTACTTAATTTTGAGTTATCATTGCTGTTACTTTCCTACCCTGTTCATACTACAGTAAATTGTCCCCTACCTTAAACTTTCTATTCAGTTTTAACCCTCCTAGGGTGTCATTTCTTAGGGGCAATGTTATGAATATGTTAGATTGAAACTGTCTGTAGATATCCAAGAACTCTCCCAAAGCTCAAGAGAAAAGGAAGACTAAAGAAATATTAGGTGGTGGTGTCAGGTTATTCGTCATAGTTTTAGAAGACGTTACTAGGAACACTGTATAATATAGAATATTTGTACTGAACAAGAAAAAAGAGACAGAATGACTGTCAGTCATGATGATGTTAGACAATGGGGAAGCTAAGGACCTGGAAGGTTTCGTGGGGGGATTTCCACTATTCTTTGTTTCTACTAGTTCTCACACCTGTCTGCCTGTAGAAGAATTACCACTTTACATTCAATTCCCCTTTTGATGTTTTTCAAGTGGTGGGATTCTGAAACTGCTCGAGGGCTGGCTTGTAGTAGTGAATTAGAGATTTTTCCCTCCACATTACACTAAAGCTGACAAGTTACTTTCCTACTCATTTCCATGCAGAGGAGTTTATTTCTCCTTCATCCTTACACAGAAAGTATGAGTTTAAGTTCCCAATTTATGCAGAGGTCCCTGATTACAATTCTCACCTTTATTGACCTTGAATTTATCTCCCACACCCCACTTCACTGCCACTGTTAACAAAAAACAAAACAGAACAAAAAACACCTCAAGTTCTACAGGTTTTGCCAGAAAACCCATGGTTAAAGTTAGCTTTTAAGCAGAATTCCGGGGATCCTGTTTTAACTTCATATTTTGGACACCATGGCTTTAGTACCTCTGTGTTGGCTCAGGACTGTGAGAAAAGATAGAATGATAGTATTATTATAGCATTCTAGCTGTTCCATTATGGGGTTATTCAGTGTGTCTAAATATATTACAATACTATCATTAATAATATTTTATTAATTGATCAGTTGTGAATAACTCTAAGACCAGAGTTGTGAGGTAAAAGAGAATGCTTCAAGATTAGCAAAAAGTGTTGATTTAAAATAAGTTCTCCTTACTGTGACAGTTGAAAACTTATTTAATGAATGCTTAAAAGTGGATTGTTCCAGGCATTCCTGATGAAATACGTTGTGTAGACTCTTAGGAGCTATTATTCACAAGGAATTACTGACTGTACCACATTAGCCCTTTACTTACCTTTTAGGAAAAAGCTAGAGGCGGAGATCTCACATGTTTAACAGACTCAGTTTATCTGAAGATGTCTTTTTAATAATGAGGTACAGTATTTGACTCAGCCTGGGATATATATTTAAGAATTTAATTGGTTTTAATTTTTTTAAAAGGTTACGAACTGTTTTTGTAATTTCAGCCATAAGAATCCTTGTTGATTTTTTCTCTTACATGAAAACACAATAATGTTCAATATACAAATAGCAATTATTTTTCTATGTTTAAAATTCCTTTTGTTGTAGTAAAAACTTATGTGTGTATTTAAAGCATTTTAATATTTGTGGACATTTTCACTTCCACACATTTATTAAAATTAGGTTATTTCTTTAAACTTAATCATTCATCTAATATCTTAATGTGGTAAACTTTTCAAAACAGTATTACTGTGTTTAAATACATCTTAGTTTTCCTATACGTGTATAAAATCAAGTCACATCTAGTGCCCTTTGTTGAAAGCATCTTTTATACTCATGCTACTTGGACCCATTGTTTCATATTCTGTCCTAAGTTGCTAACTTCTTTTTCCTTATCCTACAGTTGGGTAGAAGTTCTTGTGAAGTTCTTATTTGTCTACATTTGAGCAGCATAGTTTAACAACTGTGGAACAAGGCAGTAATTCAGAACCACTGATGTCATGCCCCTTGTTCACTGGAGAGAAATTGGTTATTTTATGCATAATTTAACGTATACCACACAAATCAATACATACCATTAACACCAAGAAGTGATGAAAGAAATTGTCTTTAAAAGTAAAAAAAAAAAAAAGGAAATGACCACCCCAGATTTTATTATTCTACAGTAATTATTTTTTTCTCTAAACAAAAATCCTTTGGGAAAATGATAGTATTTCAAAAACATCCTATAATTACAATAGGCTACATCACATTAGAGAGGACAGTAAATGTTCTTTAGGTTTCATAGGAAATTCTCTTATCAGCTTTTCTTAAAATATTCTTCAAAATTTCTGCATGATAAGGACATTGGAGTTTCATTTGAAAGTTATGTATTTTCATAAAACATTATCTACGTAGTACATGATAAAGTCTAAATATCATGGATGCAAATATCAAATTAACATACTTTATTTCTGTAAAATTGGCTACATTATGCTGGTAATTGAAGCCAAAGCCACCTCTATCCTAAATGGCTTCATAATAAAAACCAGTGTTTATGGATCAATTTTGGGGGTCTGGAGGTAAAGAGTTTCTTGAAAAAGAATTTGGAGGCTTTAAGTGAGAATCATTAGTTACATTATGAAAGGTGGAGGGATGAAGATGAGGCTGTCTTAAATTAAAAAAAAATGATGTAGCAACATAGATCACATGTTTTTGACTGTGTCTTATAATAAAATATTTTCAAGAGACATGATACACTTATCCTCCATTCAGGATGAGGAAACATTTCTAAGTGTTGACATTCAAGGTTACTCCAGAAAGCTGTCCTCAGAGGCCATCACCAGAATAATATCTCACACTATGTGGGAAGACACCTATTGGAATCCCAACCTCATAATCTTGTCATTCTGGGAAAATTTCTTACAGTTCTCCAAGTCACTTATACTCTATTATATTGCTTGACACAAAACATGCTTTACTGTGATTTTATCCATTTTTATTTGGAGGCAGTATTGAAGATTAAGTGGAACATCAGTTAACCATTTTTTTTTTCCCAGTAGTTCAATGCTAAAACATTTCCTTCATAATTAGAAAGAAAAAAAGAACAAATGACTTATTTTAAAGTTATATGCAAAAGACAAACATATCAAAAAAGAGGTCACAGATTTGATTTTCTATGTTTGTGATTTATCTAGAATATATTCCAAATTTTTAAATAATTGTTCCCTCTAACACATGGGATGTTTGCTGTTTACACATGAGGAAATTTGTATGAACTTGAAGTACTAAATTTACCTTTTTGTCTAATTCTTTAAATGTTATTTGCAATTTCACTTACAGAATGCCACTTACACAATGCCATATATAGACTTTCACTAGGAAAGGGTTGAATAATCTTAAAATGCTCTAATTTATAGACAAATTTGTTTCCATAAAATTGCTTTTATTTTCATTTAGTTTTGTTGTTACTTTTTCAAGAAATGCTACTTGAGGGTCCCTCAAAAAAACAGAACATCATAATTCATACAATCTTAAAAGAAAGGCTCATGTTATAACTGGGAAAAACAAGCCAGATAGGACACGGACAGAGAAGGCAATCACTGATGGCAAACGTGAACACCACAATATAAACTAATTTTAATGATAAAAAAAAATAAGACAAGACCAGGGCGCCTTGGTGCCTCAGTCTGTTAAGCGTCTGACTCTTGATTTCGGCTCAGGTCATGATCTCAGGGTTGTGAGACAGAGCCCCATGTCGGGCTCTGTGCTAGGCATGGAGGCTGCTTAAGATTCTCTCTTTGCCCCTTCTCTTTCTCTCTCTCTCCCCCCTCCCCTCTCTAAATAAACAAACGAACAAAGACAATCCCTGCACAGCAAAGGAAATAATCGACAAAATGAAAAGGCAACTTACTAAATTGGATAAAATACTTGCAAATCATATATCTGATTAGGGGTTAATCTCCAAATATATAAAGAACTCATACAGTCAATAGCAAAAAACAATAAGCAATTTGATTTTAAAATGGCAGATCTGAATAGATATTTTCCCAAAGAAGGAACATGAAAAAGTGCTCAACATCATTAATCATCAGGAAAATGCAAATCGAAACACAATAAGATGTCACCTCACATCTTTTAGGATGGCGATTATCCAAAAGACAAATAGTAGCAAGTGTTGGCAAGGATGTGGAGAAAAGGAAACTCTTGTGTATAGTTGGTAACAATGTAAATTGGGGCAGCTACTAAAGAAACCAGTTAGGTAGGATTCCCAAAAAATTTAAAAAAAAAGAACTATCATGTGATTCAGTAATACCACTTGCAGGTGTTTATCCAAAGAAAATGAAAACACTCAAAAAGATATTTGCATCCTGATGCTTTTGCATCATTTACAATAGCAAAGATATGGAAACAACTAAATGTCCATCAGTGAATAAGTACATTAAGAAAAGTAGTATGTACACTCTCTCTCTCTCTCTGAAATATTGCTCAGCCATAAAAAAAGAATGAAATCTTGTCATTTGCACCAACATAGATGGACCTCAAAGGCATTATGCTAAGGGACGTAAGTCAGATGGAAAGAAACATACTATATGATCTTTTATATATGGACTATTAAAAAATAACTAAGCTTATATATACATAAAAGATTAGAGGTTGCCAGAGGCGAGGAGGAGGGGAGGTTGGGAGAAATGGTTGAAGGGAATCAAAACGTACAGACTTTAAGTCATAACATAAGTAAGTCATAGGATGTAATGTATAGCATGATAAATACAATCACTAATATTATATTGCATATTTGAAAATTGCTAAGAGAGTAGATCTAGAAGCTCTCATCACAAGAAAAAATATTTTGTAACAATGTAAGGTGCTGGATGTTAACTAGACAGTGTGGTAATCATTTCATGGTGTATATACAAATATGAAATCATGTTGTACACTTGAAACTAATGATATATGTCAATTATACATCAATAAAAATAAAACAATAACAGAAAACAAAAAGAAGGCAACAGGTTCAAAACAGTCACTTATGCTGAACCCCACATCACCAAACCGAGACTTAATTACAGTTTCCACTCTATCAGAAATGGAATCTTAAACCAGTGAATCAGGAATTGCCTGATCAGCACTAATCTGTCTGACACATCCTTCATATCCCCTAAAGGAAAGTAACCTTGCAAAAACCAATTTGCTCTTTGCCTAGTGTGATTTCCTTATTCCTGCTCTCTTCTGCCATGAAGTCTTCCACTTTATATAACTCTTCAAAACTTCTAACTGCTAGACTGGATGCTGTCCAATTCAAGAATCAATGAATAAAGCTAGTGAGATATTTAAAATTTACTGTTTCCCTTTTTTACTGTTTTGTTGTCCAATATGTACAACTGAAATGTATAATACCAATTTTATGCCTATATTAATACATTTATTTATTTTATTTTTAAGTGCTGAATTAATCCTTTTCTATACATCATTTAATATTACTATTTGCTTGATCTTTCATATTTTAAGTTCAATAAACACATATTTACTAAAAGAGGTGGTCCATTCTTTCTCACTCCCTTGAATGTGTGACTGTAAAAATGTAGCCTTTTCTTTACTATGATCTTAAATCTATTGATTAAAACATATATAATGAAATTGAAATGTTTACTTAACCATTTTTGAGCACTTAGCAGGTGCATGACAGAGTAACAAGCACTGTGGAAAGTTAATCCTGCATGGAGGTTATTGTTGTTTTTTTTTTTTTTTTTTTGTAGACATTGAGATTTAGAGTATAAAAAAGCAAATAATACACCAGCCAAGTACTCAAGAAAGTGGGGGAAAATGACTCTGGTAGTACTAATAAATTGATAAGTTCACAGGAAATTGTCATAGGAATTTTTAATGGAAGAAATTACTTCCACACATAGACTTCAGTCAACAGGGGATTGTGAGTTGGTTTTTCAAGATCATAAAATATTTCCCTGAGGAAATAGGAGAAAGAGGCTTAGGATGGGGTTTACAAAAGCAAGGATATGTGAAAACACTAGTTTCATTTAGATAACAACAGTTTACTATAATATATGTAAATTAAAATATTAGTGGAGAAATTAAGAAAGGCTGTATGATCTACAATTTCAGTTTAAGGAGTTAACCCCTTGATATTTTTTTTTTAAATTCCAGAACCACCCAATGGGGATCATTGGGCTTTTTTTCCCCTTCTTTACTTTTTTATTATTATTTTTAAGTAAGCTCCTCACCTAGAATGGAGCATGGAGCTCATTGTGGGGCTTGAACTCACAACCCTGAGATCAAGAGTCAAATGCTTAACCAACTGAGCCACCCAGGCACCCCAAACAAACCCCTTGATACTCTTGATAATGTAGAACAATTTAGAATGTCTGAGAAGCAAGTGACATAACTTGAATGATACATTAGAAACAGCCTGGCAAAAAGTAATGAATTATGTTAACAATTTAACTTCTGAAAAGTATTTGTAATAACTAAATAAAGCAAAATAACCAAATTATAATTACACCATGTTATATTGGGATGTCAGGGTGTGAATACTCAGACCTGATAGGAGTTCAAGAAAAATAATTTTTAATAAAAAGACAGGTTGTGGGTTATAACCTCAATGATGAAACAAAGCAAAGAATTTAAAAAATAGATGCAGAAAGGAAGATGGGCATTTGATTTGGGGATATTGAAATTTTAGACCAGACTAAAAATCTCCCTCATTTGGAAATGGCACTCTATGGAAAGAATTCAGAATTGGCTTTAAAAAAATTTGATTACCATCTATAACACACATAGTAGTACAAAATCAATTTATATCAAGAAGAAGAGGATAAATTTAAAGAAAGAATGAGTGTGAAGGAGAAACAGTAAAGATGAGTGAGAATGACTAGACTGAGTCAATATAGAAAAAAATCCTGTGATGTAAGAAAATCATCAAGATAGCATTACAATCATGTCAAAAACTAAACAAGTTTTCAACAATGAGAAGGTAGCCAACAATGTCAGAAACAGAGAGATCGAAAACATCTCTAATACTATATCCACATCTGTAAAAAATGGATACACACAATAGCTTTACAAATACCATTAATTACTGAATTCTCATCATAAAAAGGCATAGTACAAAGAGATTTATATATATAACCAGGAATCCTCACTACCATCCTTTGAACTGATAAAGCACTATTTTCCATAACCTATATTAGGGAATATCAGGCTGACAATCCAATCACAGGTTGCTCTGACTCAACACTTCCACAATATTCCTAAGTATAGAACTGTTTACCTTTTGTGAGGCATTTGTGTGTGTACACTCACGCATGTATATACAAAGTTTTCCACTGTATACATGTATACAATTTGAGACACCCATTTCCTCAAATAACCTAATAAACAACTTTTTGTTGAATCATATATATTAATTCTTCTGCTAGTTATAGCAGGAAAGATTTATGAACCAGTTTTAACATCCTGTGGATTCTAGATTGTCTTGTTATATACAAGCACTGTTCTTACAATCAAGAAATTACTAAAAAAAGAGAGATTACTCTCTAATAATTAATTATGGGAGGTATGACGAATATGTCAATCTATCAGATCTAAATCTGTCAATTAGTTTCCTCATTTTAGAAAATAAATTTGCTTTCACTTGTTAGAAGCTATAATTTTATGAGTTAATATTTATGAGTTAGTTTTTTTTTTATTATAGCTATAACTCTTCATTACTTCTGTAGAAAGATTAACATCTAGTATGAGAAGCCATGACATATGTTCCCAAATAGGACCTTGCAATTTCTCTTTTAACAATAAAACCTAGGGTATACTTACATTACTTTTACTTTTTGCATAATTCCTGGGTATACAAACACATACATATAGAGACATTATATATATATATATTGCACTGAATAAGCTTTTTAAAAAATTCAAATGGCTATTTAAAAAGCTGATATTAAATTACTGAAAAATTATTTTACAGTAAGAAAATGAACTTAATTTACTGCACATTTTCATAGAGTTCATTTACTTTATATTATTATGCAACTTTTGTGACAGTGAAATGATAACTCTAATTAAGTTTAGTTGTAAAATCCATTTGAGCTATTTTAAAGTTTTTTGGATATCATTTTAAATGGTTAAGCAAATTAAAGTTTGGTAATTTAATTTGCCTATGAAAATAAGCTTACTAAATTAATCCATAGCTAGCATAATTCAACTAAATAAGAAACAGGTTATAAGTTTTAATATAATCAAGTTAATTAAAGTTCATATAATAAAAAGCTCCATCAGCATAACATTGAATTTATTACCAAAAATATTTAAGTATCTCTCAATTTTCTCTTAATCACTGATGTAGTTAAGCCATTTTGCTTAACAGGCATTTAAACCAAAATCTTGAGGCTGAATCTAGTAAGGCGTCAGAATTGCTCAGTATAATTTTAGTTGCTATATTTAAAATTACTCTCTGCTCTCAGATATATCACAACCTAGTAGTAGATTCTAGAGACTGGTATATTTTACTGGAATTCAAAGCGGTCAAATCTGTTTTCTTCAAAACAAAGCTTATTCTCTAATGAATGATATGAGCAATAATTGTATCTAGCTTAAAGGCTTACGAAAGAACTATTTAAACTATACCTTTCTCTCTTCCTTAGGAAAATACAAGATATTTTGAAAGGTATAGCCAATAAATTAAGGCTCACTGCAAAGAATTACATACAAATTACTGCGGGAAATTTAAGGAAGATACTCTTATAAGTATCACATTCTAACAGAGACCAAGAATTAGCAATATACAGCTCTGTGTTTATCTGTATCATGAAGTCTGTAAAACGACTATACATCCCTGATATGGACAGAGAGACAAACACATTACTGAAAATTGTCCATAATGACATGCTAAAACTTCCTTGAACAACTTTATCCACATATATCTTTCCACACTGTGGAATCATTTTTTCAGCTAGAAACATTTCTCTCAAGAAAAATTCAGGCATTACACATGGTTTTGTGACTCACTGAAAGGAAATGTAAAGAAAAAAGACAAGATGTGTTATGTAAATTCATGGAATATAATTTGCAAAATTACTTTACAGTTGGATTCAAGCATTCATACATAAAGTAAAATGATTTTGTATTTCCCTTGGGATAGCTACTTAAAAATCTATCCAGCCTTACTTTCATCAAAACAGCACCAACTCCACACATATAATAACATCTGGGATCAAAATATCCAATTGCTATATGAGTAATAAAAGATCAGAATGAGTAAAATAAAACTCTATTCTTGTATAAAACATCTTTCTTTGGTTTGCACATTGTGAGTAAGTTAGAGGAGCTTCAAAAAGAACCATATTTTGCAATGTATCAGAGCAAGGAGAAGTGATTTATCCTAGACCTGAAGTGACCTTGCTCATAATCCCTACTTCATTGGTAATAAGAAAACATCCATCCATCCATCCAACCATGCTTTTATGTACAATTCTTATTTGCAAGAGATTTAAATTATTAATTTCAATAAAGTTTGGTAATATTTACATAATTTGTTGTAATATTTAGGAAGATTGAACTTTACCTGTTAAAAACAATAAGTGCATAAAGTATAACTATATCAACACAATCTTTTCTATTCCACCGAAGACAGGCTAAAGATCACTGATGGGACACCAGAGGAGAAACATACTAGAAAGTAGGAAAAAAAATCAGTTACAGACTAGCTGCGGTATCCCTATGTGTCTCCAAATATCAACAGGAAGATATTTCTTAAAGAGACATCATGGATGCCTTCCCTCACCACTTGTAAATTCATAATAAGCATTTGATTTCTTAGTTTCTATGTATTTCCCATCACTGACAAATACATAGAATTTACAGTGATGGCAAATACTTGTATTCTTTTCCATATAATTCAAATTGCCGTTTACTAGAGGAAACATCAAAGGATGCTGATTTTTTGTAATTCATTCCATCAACTCAGTTGAGGAGGAAATGATAAACTATTGCCACCAGAATGCCTGTCAGATTTACATCACCTTCGTCTCTGTCCAAACAAAGAGTGCACCATGCTATGATTCCATAAATTTCAAGTAGAAACATGTGTTTCACAGTCTGATTGTGTGAATGAACACTCCTGCATTACCTATGTGAATCCAGAGGCCCTGTCATTAGGCACTCTTATTTTAAAGAATCCATTAGTCAGAAGTAAATCAGAATTACAAAAATCTGCATTTAAGGATCACCCCATTCTCTTCAGTAAAATTTTACTTCTCATATCTAAGTCATTTGGGTATACTAATAATGGATATACCTATTACAAGAGTGAACAAATGACTTTTTTTTACAGTGGCTAAAACTAAAAAAAGTTAAATATTTCTAAATTTCTAAACTTTGGTCTGTGGGACTTCTAGGTTTTTAAACCGTTACTTGAAATGTCTTCCTCCAGTCATGCAGGAAAAAGTATTTCAGAAGTCTTTAGAATAAAAAGTTGTGTTTAGCATCAAAATGAAAAATAGTGAAATTGTATCACTAGACTATTTAATAGTGTCATTAGACTTTAGACACTATGTTTAATTCCTTTTTTCAAACATATGGTCTTGATTTTTCTCCATTCATTATTAAACATATATTCTTGAACTTATTCAGAAACTAAAGAAGTATCTACATCTTGAATTGGAGAATAGGGACAATATCTCTATGTGAAACTGTGAAGTCATGATTCTATAAGATACAGCAGAATGGTGTTTTTGTACGATCTCTCTAGGCACTGAAAATAAGCACTATTTACTTGACAGCTCCCAGGTTGATAATATCTTAAAATAATTACCATACAATGCATTTATTTACTTGATGAAAAATTATTCATTTAATATTACTTATTCAGAATGTTTGTTTTTATAATTTAAAAATGGATGTATTTCAACAAAATATGAAGATACGAGGGAGAGATAAAATTTACTTCTAGCCTGAAATATAAAACTCTTGAACAACAAAGAATAACAGGGAACTTTGAATAAAGAAAAGATATTTTGGAAAAAAAAGAACAGCAAAAAATGAGAGACTAATCATACAGACAAGCAGAAATCCAAAAGCGGATCATGTTACAAATGTTATCACAGTGATATAAGTTATAGAAAAATAATTAAGCTGATACCATGATTAGATATATTTTATCGGATATATTAGCACTTCTATAACAGAAAGGTTTAACATTACTTTCAGTTTAAGATACCAAGTCTATAGTGAGACATGCTTACACAGTAAACATCATAGGACCTAAAACAATTGCAAAATTCAGCAGTGAAGTTTGCATCAGTGGAAACCAATATGGAACCTCCTGGTAAGAGCCTATACCATTCTTGAACACACGGCTATTTTTTTTTTAAATATGCCAATGTCATTAATAATGGTTAAGAGCTTAAGCTTCTGTTATGGCAAGAATTGCTAGATAGATAACCATACACAATAGTATATAAAAAAATGGACATAAGATTACCAGTTTTCATACCTCTGCCATTTCTAGTTTTAAAACCTCAGATAAGATAGCTTGAACATATATTTTCACCTATAAAATAAAATTAATATTACATATCTTATATGCATGGGCAGGCTTAATTCAATTAATATATCTAAAGCTGTTAACGTGACGACTGTTGCATAAAATAACAGCTATATAATATAATATATTATATTAATAAATATATATTTATTATATATAAATATATAATAAATATATAATATATATTTATAATATAAAAGAGAACAGGTGATTTAATGTAAAATATTCAAATAATAAACACATGGGCTGAGGTCCTGTCTTCTTCCTTAATAACTATCTTAATTATGTATCTTTATTATGTAGACATAACCTTTATGTATAAAAGGCAATATGCAAACTTTGGATTTGGTGTAAGCAGTCTTTAATTAATACTGCTAAGTATTAATTTAGAAGAAAATGTCATGCTCCAAAGAGCTAACAAGTGATGACAATAATGAGAAACTCCTATTGCTCAAACTCTTTAAAAAACCTCCAATAAACAATATGGCAGACAAAATTTGTTTCCATAATAAAGACATATGACCACACAATTATATTTCATTTTGGATTACTTACTATCTTCCTAAGCCATTGCAATTTTATACAATTATGTTTTTAAAATCTGAAAAATATATACAATGTCCCTATTGCAACTTATGGGATACTATGTAAAGGATGTTGCTTTAAAAAAAAATCAGTTCTTCAAATATTAGAAGTTTATATCAATATTTTATGTATTTTGTAAGTAAAATCTTAGAAATGCTCATCTGTAAGATTTCTTTAAAGAAAAGCACCTATGGAAATTCAGATTTATCAAGATGAAATAGAAAGATACTAGCAATTTTTAAAAAGGTTTAAATATATAAGTTCATTAAATACCAAGTTCTTTGCATTTAGATATTCAATATATAAATATGCATATTTTCAATGACATATCTATGATGCAAAATAAAATATTACTATTGCAAAAAATATCTAGTTGATAGTTTGATAAATATTATAGTTGACTATTTTGTGGCATATTACAATATCATACAAAAAGTTTTCAGTGATTCAGCAAAAATAGGTAAGATAAGAATTTGTACTTATATTTGTATCATATATATGCCAAAACCCTTTGATCATCCCTTATGTTGTCTGTCCCTTCCATTTTGGTGGCAAATCTATTACTTTGCCTTTCAAAATTTTCCAACATTCACTTTTTCTTTATTCTTCTTTTTTGCATCTTCACCATCATTACCTTCATCCGCTATCTTAAAACTTCATATCTTGCTTATTCCATAAGTATCTGAAATACTTTTCCAGTCTCTAACTTTTCAAGATCAATTTCATCTCAAATATATATTTAAAACAAATATTTCCATTTTATCTATTTCATTATAATATTCCCTCATTTGAATTTACTGACTCATAACTATATCAGTTCTTGATTTTTGAGTCTAACTCTCAAGGCTTTCCATAATTTGGTCTCCATCCACCCTTACAAGTATATGTTATCTATCTCTTTAGTTTTGTAAATATAGGTGTTTGAGTGTGCACAAGTGTGTGTATCTACCATGTATAAATGTTATTTATGTATTATAAAATACACATATATGTGCATTCATATATGTATGTTTACTGCAAACAAGTGCTCTCATGGTCATGGACCTTGCTTTTCCCACATCTGCTATGATGAGTCTCATTTTTCACTGATTTTTGCTCATTTGTATATGTTGAAAGTTTATTTTGTAAATTCTCTAATGGGCATTTTTAGTCTTTTTACTTCTTAGAATTAAATCAAATGTTTTTCCTTTAAGTATTTGAGTCAAAATTTGGTTACTAGCAGAAAAATGTTAACCACTTATTTTAAATCAAATCACCACCCATAAATGTATTAAAATTAATATAGATGTATATCACTAGAAATATGAATTCTCACTGAATTCCACTTCTAACAATGATTAAATAACAGAAAAGACTAGCCCTCCTGCCACAAAGGACTATAAAACTGGAGAAATATGTTTGTTCTCTGTATTTATAGGTGTGATTCTGCCTTTTGTTTGTTTACACATTTGTCTTTTAGATCTAACATATAAATGAAATCATACACTAGGTGTCTTTCTCTGTCTGCAATAGCAAATTAAATCCAAAGAAAGCAGAAGTGTGAGGCTCCAGATACCTGCACAGAGGTCTCCTAAGTTGTCCAAACTTGCACATGGCAAGTTGAGACCCTTCATGTCCTGGCAGACATCAGATACTGGAGAGCTATGAGATAAATAGATATTCCAAATATCACACATTCTTGGAAGACATGGGAGTTCCAACCATACAGAATGGAAAAATCTTGCAGAATATCCTTGGTAATTCAATTAAAATACCATAAAGGTCACCCCTTAAGGGTGTGTCTATACTCTTAACAATAGAAAATATTTAAAAACAAAAAAGTATAGTTATGCTTACTTTAGCATTATCTATTATTAAACAAAAAGCTACTCTAGTGGCACCTGGGTGGCTCAGTTGGTTAGGTGCCTGCCTTTGGCTAGGGTCATGATCCCGGGGTCCTGGAATTGAGTCCCACATCAGGTTCCCCCTGCTCTGCAGGGAGCCTGCTTCTCCCTCTGCCTGCCACTCCCCCTGCTTGTGCACACTCTCTCTCTCTGTCAAATAAATAAATAAAATCTTAAAAAAAAAAAAGCTCCTCTAGGTGCACCTTAAGAAAGCAAAACATAAGAAAAATAAAATTAAAAAAAAAAAAAGAAAGCAAAAAACAAGGGTTCCCTGGGTGGATCTGTTGGTTAAGCCTCCAACTCTTGATTTCACCTCAGGTCATGATCTCAGGGTCATGGGATCAAGCCCCACATGGGGTCGGTGTGAGTCTGTTTAAGATTCTCTCCCTCTCCCTCTGCCCCTACCCACAATGCACTGTCTCTCTAAAATGCCTAAAAAGAACTTTGTTATTATACATTATATATCATTATGTTATATTATATGTTGCTTTAGATGGTTCAACTTCTTAAATTCTAATAAGCCTAAGATATCTCCCACTTCCCTCTACACAAGGATACAAAAACACTTCTCTGTCTAAAATTAAGTAGTATCAATCAATAAACTTAGAATTTCTCATATATATCCAAAAAATCAATTATTTTAATAGAATATTTTAGTATTTTGAAAATGGATAAGCATTAAGAAAGCATGCATTTAGATGGAATAAGAAAAATCTTGTTAGTAGGTCTCTACTACTGTTATTTTTGTATTTATTTTTATTTACTCACTCATTCAACTGACATGTATTAAAAGACCACTCTGTGTTAGATGCTAATACATTCATGTTTCATAACCCACTCAGGTATTTTTAATAAGACGAGGCACCTTTTAAAACTGACTCTAAAATGGGACTATAAATAGCAACACCATTATTACTAGCAATTAAAATAAGATAAAATAATTGAAATATCACCTAATACCCAGGATACATCCAAGAACATGTGTTGAACTTTTAAAGTGTAATTGTTATTCATATTTACATTGTATTTCTATACAAATTAGTTTTCGTATATGCCGAGTGGATATGTCCATAAGCCATGAAAGGCTTAATTATACCTTTCTGAATTTATCTAGTTACCCTTATACACTATAGAAGCACTTTACTCTTGAATATACAAGTGGACCTTTCTCCTGCAAAAGGCCAGAACAATTATCGCTATTAGTTTCATTTCTGGCAATTTATGATAAGAAAATATTCGAAAACAAAAAAAGTATAACTCTGTTTACTTCAGCATTATCTATTGAAAACTACTTGTGTGTTATCCACTGGAAATAAGCATTTATAGTAGAATAGATTAACAACATCAGTGAATAATGTGAATCGATCAAATTTATGATGGAGTGACAAAAGGGTATGAAAAGTATTTGATGTTGAAGTATACTGCATTTTAGAAAAGCACCAAATTTTCATGTACTCTGATTATGTAAAATTATATAAAATTAATCTATATAGAAGAACAGTGTCTAAAATGTAGCTCAGAATAAAGAATATAGTTGTCTTGTTATAGTATCTAAAATGTGGCACTTACTGTGTAAAAGGAATATTCTAAAAAATTAAACCTTTCTTTTTTTTTTTTTTAAAGATTTTATTTATTTATTCATGAGAGACAGAGAGAGAGAGAGAGGCAGAGGGAGAAGCAGGCTCCCAAGGAGAGGGAGCCCGATGTGGGACTCGATCCCAGGACTCTGGGATCGTGACCTGAGCCGAAGGCAGACGCTTAACCATCTGAGCCACCCAGGCACCCTAATTAAACCTTTCTAATGATGTTACAAGGAGGGAGTATTTTTAGCCCAAAATTATAGATGTAAAAACCTAGTCTAAGGTAAGAAATTGTGAAAACAGCATTGAATTTCACGCGGTCTGGTTCAAAAATCCACAATTGCAAACACAATGTAATAAAAATTGATAGTAAAATTTCGGTTGTTTTAAGTAGTTTCAATAAATACAGCTTATAGTGTTTCACTTATATAAACTAGATTTACAAAGCATAAATCATTGTATTAGTCTAGCTATAAGTAGTATGAGAACAGCTATCAGTTAATTTATTAAAAAAACATGGAAAGAAAATTGAGATACATAGATGTAAACCCATCTGGATCAAAATTAAATAAAATATACTATATTTCTGATGGTTACATACTCACACAGATAAATGAAAGACAGAATTATTATGGAAATGAAATTCAAAATTAATTATTTGCTTAAAAGATTATAAAAATTACTGGAAATCCATTTGTAAAATAGGAATGGCAAAATAAATAAATATATATATATTTATATATATACATATGTATGTAAATATGTGTTTACATACATATATATATATAAAATTGAAAATATATACTTGAGCTTACTGAGCAGAAATATTGCAAAATTCCTAAGCATTTAACTATTAAAACATGCAATTGTGTTGCTACAATATTTACCACACAGCAGAGATACTTAGTTGACACTACAAAACAGAGTATTTTATTCTAAGGTTTGTTCTGACATTGTCTCATTAAGAAGCAACATTGTTTTTATAATTAATCAAGCTCAATGTGTTGAATTTTAAAATATAACTTATTTTAGGTAAGGTAATAAATAATCTCATCCTTTGCCTTTCTAAATAAAATATTTCTGGACAGATCAAGTTGGCAAAATAGGATTATCTAGCACTTGTCCTCTGACAGAAACATCTACTTGAAAAACCACCCATGCATGAACACACCTTCACAAGAGCTAAAAACCTCAGGTGAGAGATTAAATACCAAAGGAAAATCTATAAATAATAAAAAGACACAGCAAACAGAGTGTGAAGGAGGGTAGATCTACTCTGGGGCTGCAATGGAATTCAATTAGAAATCAAGAAAATAATTGGAAAATCCAAAAATACATGGATATTAAAGAATATACTTCTTATTAATGCATGGGTCAAAGAAAACTCTTCAAGGCAAATTTCTAAAAATATTTTAAGCTAAATGAAAACACAACTTACAAAACTTTGTGAGATGAAACAAAAGCAGTACTCAAAAGGAAATATATTATATTGAATACATATATTAATAAAGAAAAATATCTAAAATGAATGATCCATGTTTTACCGTAGGAAATTAGAAAAATAAGGCAAACTTAATCCCAAGTAAGCAGAAAAAAAAAAGAAATCAATACAGTTGAGAACGGGAAGTCAATAGAGAAAACCAAGTAAATCAAAAGCTGGTTCTTTGAAAAAGATCAATAAAATCAATAAACCTTTCACCAGGCAAATTAGAAAAAAAACACAAATTACTAATATCAGAAATGGATTCTATGTGGAAAATGGTGGAGGAGCAGGGGGACCCTAAGCTTGCCTCAACACTCAAACACAGATAAATATCAAATCATTCTGAACACACAAGAAATTGATCTCAGGACTGAAAGAACAAAGCTGCACATCTACAAGTAGAAAAATGACCACTTTGTGGAAGGTAGGAGCTGCAGAGAGTTGATGTAGGGGAGAAAGGAAACACAGGTGCTGCAGAAGGGAGGGAAACTTGATCACTGAGAGAGGAGAAAGAAAGAAAGAGAGAGAGAGAGAGAGAGTTAAAAAAGAGTGAAAACATAAACATGGGATTGCTCAAGAAACCTTCCCCAAAACCACTGACTGGGAAAAGGAGAGGGGCTGAATACCACAAGTCTTTAAAAACAGAACACAAAGTCTAAAGTTCAGAGGTCTGAGCCATCACCAGATTTGCACCTGTTTGGCTTAACAGTGCTCTGATAGGGAAAGTTGGTGAAGACCCAGCAATGGGCAACATGGTCTGAGGATACCCTGGGTTGCATGGAGGGAAACAGTTCCCCTACATTTGGAAAGAAGTGGCATAGCCTCTCTAGAGTCAAAAGACGCTGCCAGCACTGCTGAGCTTCCCATTCACCAGCATAGGAACGGGGATGTGGGCTGAGGCCAGCACGTCTTGGTGCTGGCTTTCTGCTGCACTTTACCATAAACCCTGAGGAACTGCACTGTTGCATGACCATTTTCTGGGACAAACCAGCACCTGGCCACAGCCCAGTGAGACCCTGCCCCCAGTGAATCAGTGTGGGTCCACTCCACAGGGGTCTCTCAAGTTTGGAGTTTTGAACCTAGCCACACCTGAGATAAAATATGGGAGTGCTGTGCAACCTGGCAGCTGGACTGTTCAGACACAGACAGGCTAAAGACAGGGATGTGATGGAAACTGGGAACATAGGAAGGGTGATTGTTTGCTCTTCTGTGAGGGCTTCTTGAGGAGTGGCATGGGCACAAGCTTCCGGCTCTAGAGATGAAAGAGTGAGGCAATGCCATTTTCCCTCCCGCCCACCAACACCAACTGAATTTTAATGAGCAAAACAGCACACCAAATGGAGGCCAGAGCCACTTACACGAAGGCCCACTCTCTGTGCCCTGCAAGGGCATCTCTACTAGGGCAAGTTCACCTGAGAATCAGCACAGCAAACCCCACCCCCAGAAACCCAGGAAAAACCCTCGCCAGCATCAAGGCCACTGATGATGGAGTGCTGCAAAGCTTCAGATCCAAGGGGAAATAGGATCTAGCTTCCTTTGATGTTTTGTTTATTTGTTTGTTTTGGGGTTGCTTTAGATATAGCTTATTTTAACAAGCAGACCAAGACATATGTAGGATTTGGCTTCCTTTTTTTCCCCTTCTTGTGTGTGTGTGAGTGTGTGTGTGTGTTTGTTTTCTTTGACCTCTTCTTAATATAAACATTACTCTCAGAAGCAGGAATATAACAGACTTTCTAACAATCATACAGAAAAACGGTGACCTTGACAAAATGACAAGACAGAGGAATTCACCCCACAAGAAAGAATAGGAAGAGGTAATGGCTAGGAATTTAATCAAAGCAGATATACATAAGCTGTCTGAACTAGAATTTAAAACAACAATTATAAGGATGCTAGCTGGTCTTGAAAAAAAGCATAGAAGACACCAGAGAATCCCTTACTGCAGAGATAAAAGGCCGGAAAAAATGCTATAACCAAGATGCAAAACTGACTAAATGCCATGACAATGAGTAAGGATGAATCATAGGTATGAATCAGTGATACAGAAGATAAAAATTATGGAAAATAATGAAGCTGAAAAGAGAAGGAAAGAAAAGTTATGGATCACAAAGATAGATTTAGGGAACTCAGTGACTTCTTAAAATGTAATCACATTCGTATCACAGGAGTCCCAGAAGATGGAAAGAAAAATGGGCAGAAGGTTTATTTGAACAAATTATAGCTGACATACTGTTTTTCATAGCTGTTATACCAATTTGCATTCCCACCAACAGTGCACAAGTGTTCCTTATTCTACCCCTTAAAGAAAGGACTCAGCATTGTTTTCATTGAACCCCACAAATTATGTAACTGACCCTGTTTATAGCTACACACTCTCACACAACCCCCCACACTTTATTTTTTGTATCATCTCCAAGATTTACTATATTCCTCTTTAACTTTTCAGTCCATCTGCAAATAATACTATACTATTTCACATCTAATATAAGAAACTTGAACCTATAGAATTCTCAATTTATTATTGTATTTTTACCTATGATTCTGAAAAAAAAATTAAAAACAAGACTACCAGAAGATCCAGCAATTTCACCTCTGGGTATTTATCTGACAGAAGTGAAATCAAGGTCTCAGTAAAGTTATATATGTCCCATGTTCACTGTAGCATTATTTGTAATAGCCAAGACATGGAAACAATTTTAGTGTCTGTTAATGCATGAATGGATAAAGGAAATTATATACGTATGTGTCTGTATATAATACAATGAGATATTATTCACCCATGAGACAAAAAAGAAGGGAATCCTGTCGTTTGCAACAACATAAATGGACCTTGAGATCATTATGCTAAGAGAAATAGGTCAGAGAAAAACATACTATATGGTCTCACTTATATGTGGAATCTGAAAGAAAGAAAAAAGTTGGCTCAGTTGGTTGGGTGCCTGCCTTCGGCTCAGGTCATGGTCCTGGAGTACCGGGATCAAGTCCTGCATCTGGCTCCCTGCTCAGAGGGGAGTCTGCTTCTCTCTCCCCCGCTCCCCCCTTGTGTGCTCTCTCTCTCTGTCAAATAAATAAAATCTTAAAAAAAGAAAGAAAAAAAAAAACTCTCAGAAACAGAGACTAGAATGGTAGTTGCCAGAGTTTGGGGGCTGAGGGAAATGGTGAGATGTTGGACAACGGGTACAAATTTTTAGTTATAAGATAAATAAGTTTTACAGGTCTAATATTGAGGAAGGTTGAGTATAGTTAATAATAGAGTATTATACAATTAAAAATTGCTAATACCACAAACAAGAGTTGTAAATCTGTGATGCGATAGATTGTGCTAAATAATCTTATTGTAGCAATTATTCTGCAATGTATACTTGTATCAAATCATCACATTATACACGGCCTTCAACTTACATAATGTTATATGTCCATTATTTCTCAATAAAGTTAAAAAATTAAAAGTGAAATAATTCTGAGTATGTTCTTTGTAAGGAATAATAACAAAATAGGGATGCCTGGGTGGCCCAGTTCATTAAACGTCTGCCTTCGGCTCAGGTTATAATCCTAGAGTGTTAGGATCGAGTCCCACACTGGTCTCCCTGCTGCTTCTCTCTCTCTGACTGCTGCTCTCCCCTGCTTCTGCTCTCTCTTTCTCTCTCTGACAAATAAATAAATAAAATCTTTAAAAAAAAAGGAATAATATCAAAATAGTAATAGTAGAAAGTCTCTTGGGAAACCCTCATTTTTTAGAAAATTAAACTTATTACTAAATTACTCATGGTAAAAGAAATCACAGACAATAGAAAATATTTTGAAATGAATTTATATAAAAATATAAGATAACCAAATCTGAAATATTCATATATTCAGAGCAAGTTCCTAATAAACTATCACTCTTATAAATGACAACATAGACCCTGGCCAACATACAAAATACAAACACATGAAGATTCTATAGGGATAACAAACACAGGCACAGTTTAGAAAGAAAGCTGTAACTGGAGGAAAAGATGAGCAAAACACATAGTTTCCATTTCTGTGGCTTTGATTCTGGGGCAGATAGACTCACAGGTATATTTTGTGAGGTAGCTAATATTATGATAGTCCACTATCTTTCTGGACACAGTAACAAGAGAAAGAAGCATAGTTAACTGACAAGGTGTACTTCAGATTTTGCATATACACTGTCCAAGTCTCTTTCTGTTCATGAACCATTCACATGTAAGGAGACTGAAGTCTGGACTCTGAAGAGCAACTCTACATGAATATAACAAAGCTTACAGTTTGACTATGTTAATTGCATTTTAAAACATCACACCAACATTTTGGGAGAAATATAAGAGTATACAGAGTCCTCACCACATAATATTTCATAATCGCCAGGATTCAATCTAAAATGACTTGGCATACTATGACAGGACTCTAGAGGAAAAACAAATTGCCAGCTGATGTCAACCCTGAGATGACTCAGATATTGCAATTACCCCCAGGCTAAAGCTTTAAAGCATGTATTAGAACAATGGTCAATAATGTAAAGACAAATAGATCATACCTATAATAATAAAATGAGAGAAAATCTAGCCAAGGGATCAAATTTTTTAATTGAAAATCTAGCCAAGGGATCAAATTAATTTAATTTAATTTTAAATTTAATTGAAAATTGAAAAGTTTAGAATTAAAAATTTTGAAGACTAGGGGTACCTGGGTGGCTCAGTCATTTAAGCAGCTACCTTTGGCTCAGGTCATGATCCCAGGGTCCTGGGATGGAGACCTGAAGCCCCACATTGAGCTTCCCTGCTCAGTGAGGAGTCAGCTTCTCCCTCTACCCTTCTCCCCCCTCATGCACTCACGTGCACACTCTCTCTCTCAAATAAAAATAAAATAAAAATTTGAAGACTAGGCACAAAAATAGATCAATGGAACAGAATAGAAAACCCAGAAATGGACCCAGATAAAAAAGAGAGTCTCTTCAACAAATGGTGCTGGGAAAACTGGGCAGCCACATGCAGAAGAATAAAATTGGACCCTTTTCTTACACCATCCACAAAAGTAAATTCAAAATGGATGAAAGATCTAAATGTGAGACAGGAAACCATCAAATTTCTAAGGACAACACAGGCAGTAATCTCTTTGACAATGACTATAGCCACTTCTTACTAGATAGGTCTCTCTCTCTCTCTCTCTCTCTCTCTCTCTCTCTCTCTTTTTTAAGATTTATTTATTTGTGTGAGAGAGAGATAGCAGAAGAGTGTAAGCTGGGAGGAGAGGGAGAGGCCGACTCCCTGCTCAGCAGGGAGCCTGATGTGGGGCTTAATCCCAAGACCCTGGGATCATGACCTGAGCCAAAGGCAGACGCTTAAGTGACTGAGCTACCCAGGCATCCCAGTAGATAGGTCTCTTGAGGCAAGGGCAACAAAAGCAGAAATGAATACTGGGACTTCATCAGGATATAAAGCTTCTGCACAGTAAAGGAAACAATCAACAAAACTAATAGGCAACCATTGGAATGGGAGTATATCTTTACAAATGGCATAACAGATAAAGGGTTATTAACCAAAATCCATAAAGAACTTATCAAACTCACCCCCCAAAAAAAACCCCAAATAATCTAGCTTAAAAATGGGCATAAAACATGAATAGACATTTTTCCAAAGAAGACTTCCAAATGGCTAACAGACACATGGAAAGATCTCAACATCACTCATCATCAGGGAAAATACAAATCAAAGCTACCATGAGATATCACCTCACACCTGTCAGAATGGCTAAAATCAACAATGCAGGGAACAACAGGTGTTAGAGAGGATGTGGAAAAAGGAGAACCCTCTTGCACTGTTGGTGGGAGTGCAAACTGGTGCAGACACTGTGGAAAACAGTATGGGGTTTCCTCAAAATAGTTAAAAATAGAAACACCCTATGACTCAGCAATTGCACTACTAGGTATTTACCCAAAGAATACAAAAATACTGATTCAAGGGGCATGTGTACCCCGATGTTTATAGCAGCATTATCAACAATAGCCAAACTATGGAGAGGGTCCAAATGTCCATCAACTGATGAATGGATATATATGTATGTATGTATGTATGTATGTATGTATGTATATACACATACATACAATGGAATATTACTCATCCATAAAAAAAGAATGAAATCTTGCCATTTGTAATGATGTGAATGGAGTTAGAGTATTATGTTAAGCAAAATGTCAGAAAAAGACAAATACCCTATGATTTCACTCATATGTGGAATTTAAGAAATAAGACAGATAAAAAATTTATTACTAAAAAGAAAATTTTTCTGAGTGGATTTAAAAATAGAATGGATCCTGGGTGGTTAAGTCAGTTAAGCATCCAGCTCTTGATTTTAGCTCAGGTCATGATCTCAAGGGCATGAGATTGAGCCCCGGGTCAGGATATGTGCTCAGTGGGGTGTCTGCTTCAGATTCTCTTTCTCCCTCTCCCTCTCCACTCCCCCCACTCTCTCTCTCAAATAAATAACTTTAAAAAAAATAGAATGGAGCTGACACAATAAAGAATTTAAACACCTAAAAACAGATTATACAATCAAAAGAAGTGGGAGACAGACTTAAATATGAATAAAACCTAAGAATCTGTGGGACAATGTCTAAGGTACAATGTACATGTACTTTGAATACCTGAAGAATGAAAGAGAGAAATAGGGAGAAAAAGAAAATTATGAATAAAACTACCTAAAATTTGTAAAAGAAAAAAAGTACAGAATCAAGAAGCTCTGCAAACCCCAAACAGAATAAACGCCAAGAAAACTATAGGTAGGCAAATTATAGTCAGGCAGCAGAAAACCAAAGATGAAAAGAAAAATCTTAAAAGCAGCTAGAGTTGAATAACCCATTATATATAGAGAATAAATAATTTCAACGTGGGCTTCTCATCACAAACCATCATAAACCTAAAGACAATGGACCACCTTTAATGTGTTTTAGGGAAAAAAATAGAAATTTTATAATTATTTATGTAGCAAAAAAATATACCAAGAACGAAGGTAAATTCATGAGAATTTCAGGTGAAGAAAGACAAAAAATATTCTCATCAATGTACCAGCATCGTAAGGAATGCTGAAGGGACAACTTTTGACTGAAAAAAACTACTACCAAAAGAAAACAAGAAGCTTAAGAAATAAAAATCTTTAGAAACATGTATTATGTATGTTTTACTTCAGTAAATGTAATTTTAAAAACTGGATGTAAAGAGATGCTTAAGGAGAAATCAATCTGACATAGACTATCAAAGAAAAAAAGTGCTTATGAGTTTAAAGTAAATCTCTCAGAACTGCCAATTTAATTTCCTTGACAAAATTTAGAGAGGAGGTGAACACAAAGTGTTTTAAAATTTTCTGTCACTAAGTGGATTTATATCACTTATACACTATGGGAATTAGAGCTACAATTTAATGATATTTCAGATAACATGTTAGTCATCTTACAGATGGTGTAAACATTATAGCCTCAGTGAATAAGCTCAATTTCCTCCAACACATTCAATTTCATATAACAGACTTATAAAACAAGAATGTAATGGGCACAAAAAGCAACATTCCATAGGCTAGCAAAACATATTTTTTGTAAGAAAGAGTCTCATAGGAGAATGTTTGCATTTTCTGCAAAATTCATTTTCATAATGACAAGATACAGACTATTTATTTTTAAATAAATTTGGAAATTCATTAACAACTTCCCGCATGATTTTATTCTTTGAATTTTTATGGCAACTGATTTATTAATAGTTTTCAATAGGCTTTCTTACCTTTATGATGTTAATGACTAATCCAATCTTCAGCATTCTCAAAAGCATTATGGTAACAAATTTATCTTCATGATTTCCGATTAATTCCAATATTTGGAATTATATGCACCCTTTGTTATACGTTATGTATATGTGCCTTCTGCCTTATTTATTAAATAAATACAGAGGACTTTAAAGTTTTATGTTTTTCTAATTTTTCTATGTTTACTGTAGTTGACTTCAACTATCTTTAATGGTTAAAATATACTATAGATATATTTGAATACCTGAAAAATTGTCAAAAGAAGAGAGATTGGATTTATTTTCTTATAGAGAAATATCTAACTCTTAGGAATATCCAAAGATGGAAGGCACTGCCTAGGAAGATGTTGAGGTAATGATCATTATCTGGTATTTAACACAGCCCTGAAGCATTTGGAAAGTCTCTGAATATGATAATACATTCTAAATAAAATTTTTGAAGGTATGGGATTACCCATTTAACGTTCTTATTCCTATAATTTATGATTATATGACACAGCACTTCACATATCAGTTAATATATTCTTAAAAGACATTGATTTAAAGAATATGTGATTTGGGGCGTCTGGGTGGCTCGTTGTTAAGCACCTGCCTTTGGCTCTGGTCATGATCTCAGAGTCCTGGGATCGAGCCCCACATTGGGCTCTCTGCTCTGAGGGGGGCCTGTTTCTCCCTCTCCCACTCCCCTGGCTTGTGTTCCCTCACTTGCTGTGTCTCTGTCAAATAAGTAAATAAAATCCTAAAAAAATATTCTTAAAAAAATGCGATTTATTTGTACTTTAAACTCATGTAAAAACTCAAAGCCTAAGCAATTAAAGTATCTGTAAGACTACAAGTTTTTTTCAATTACATTCTCAATTTCTCATTTACTGCTTTCATCATTTTTTTGGCATTTAATTTCTATTTCTTTGTTAGTACCTCTCCTTCTAGTTATCTCCTACTCTTTATTCTCACCTTAATATACTAAAAATCTCCTACAGTCCAACTTCATCAGTTCCATTTATCTGTAAGGTCCTCTTTGAGCCTGGTGGCCGACAAACAGTACATGCAAATATGTGCTTATTAAACTCATATATTTCATCCTTAAGAAATTTCACAATGGCTCTCATTTCAGTTAGCTCACCAATCATTCAGCACAGTGGGAAGCAGATCCTGCCCCATAGTACATAATGATTTATTAGCGTAGAGGCATGCCCATTCATTTACATACTGTCTATGGCTGCTAATTTGCTACAGTAGCAGAGTTGAATAGGTACATCAGATATATATTGTGCCCAAAGAATGAAATATTTACATCTGAACCTTAAAGAAAAAACTTGTCAACTCTTTCTCAAAAGTTATCAAGGGCATCTGCATCTAGTCCTTTAAACCAATGGGCTCCCCCACACCCCCGGACCAGTTTTGCTTCACTCTACCTTTCTTGTGAGACTAAAATGCAGTGAGGGAGCAGTAACATTTGTAGTTAAGTATTCTGCTTCTAGAGTCATATAATCAGGATGTTATTTCAAACTCTTACACTTGGTAGCTAAATCTTGTTGGATCTTCCCTACTTCCTTACTTTCTCCAAAAACTGGGTGGTTAATACATAAAATAGGTAATAACATTAACACAACAGTTTTGAGTATTTGATGAGATGATCCAAACTCAATGGCTTGGTATACAGTGAAAACTCAAGGCATTATGCTGATACATGAGGACTTGGAAGTACCCTGAGTTTAGATAATTTATCAGAGATTACCTGATTAGGTATTAAAAGACACTAGAGCCTGGGCCTTAAGCTTCTCAAACCAATGCCAAATCTACTATACCTCCATCCTTTCTAGATCCAAATGCAGTATTTGAGAGAAATCCCACACAAATAAAATTTATGTTAAATATAGAGAATGCATCGCCCAGTGCTTCAATTCAACCACTTCATACTGTTTCTTCTTTCTTGAACCCTCCAACCTTCCCTACTCTCTCACTTGATACTTTCACTTGTAGTTCACTTAAAAAATAATCTCTGAAGGAAAAACTCATCTTTCCACCTAAATGCTACAAATTCACATGTATTTGTGCAAATACTGTGTGCATTTCATACTGTTAATATGACTGTACAACCCCTTCCCTTGAACTATAGATCTGTTCCCTATTATCAATACAAGGATGTTGATCCAGCAATGACCATTCTATTGCATTATTTTTTCTCTGTTCAAATCATTCCTATGAGCATAGAAACATGCTGAGACATGTTCCAGTAATAAGGAAAAAAAAAACTATAATTCTATGTATCTCTTCACTATAACACACTTTCTTTATAGCCCTTTATACCAAAATTTCTCTAAATTTGTGTACCCACACCAGCTTTAATTCTTTACCTATTTTCTTTTAACTGACTTCAGACATGTGTTACCAATTCCACTGATAATTTTATTGTCAACAATGACTTCCATGTCACCAAATCTAATGAACAACTTTCAGTCTTTACTATATTCAGCCATACAACAACTATCCTTGATTACTCCTTCTTAAATATGTGTTTTACTTCATTTTATAAAACATCATATTTTCCTGGTTTTCTTCTGCCTCAGTATTTGTTTCTTCTCATTTACTTTGCTGGATTATATTCTTTCTCATTAGTAAATGATACAATTCCCCACGACTAAGTCTTCAGAACACTTCTTTATAAAACATTTCTAGCTGTGTAATCTAGTGAAGTTTCATAGCTTTAAATATTGTAGACTGAGTTTTGATCTACAGCTTCAATTACAGAGGGGAATGATAATGCTACTTGAAGGAAAACCCCCTATATGAATGATGGGAAGGGAAGCCTTGTCACAGAACTATGCCCTGTCTGCCAAATTCATAGTAAGTTCCTTCATTTCAATGCTAGTAAGCAAATCAAACCTGTAGCACCCCTGATATTTTCTAGCTCAATAAACAGTATCTGCTCAGACCCAAAAAGGCCAAAGAGAGTTATCCCTGAACTCTTTTTCTCAGAGTTTACATCTACTATTCCTTAGCAAGTCTTGTCAGCTCTACCTGTAAACTATATCCCTAATGTAATCAGTTCTCTGTAATTTTTATGCTATTATATTTGACCAAGCCTACATCATCTTCTTCGGTGACCTCAACAATTTATTAAATTTAAAACAGATTATGTTATTTCTTGTTTGAAAATGTTCCATCAAGGTGCAGTGTGGCTCAGTCAGTTGAGCATCTGCCTTTGGCTCAGGTGATGATCCCAGGGTCCTGGGATGGAGCCCCATGCTGGGCTCTCTACTCAGTGGAAGCCTGTTTCTCCCTGTCCCTCTGCCTGCCACTCTGCCTGCTTGTGCACTCACACACACACACTCTCTCTTCCCCCCCCCCTTGCTCTGTGTAATTAATTAATTAATTAATTAAAATCTTTAAAAAAAATAAAAATATTCCATGGATTCCTATCATCCCAAGAACAATAAATAAGGACCTACATGATGTGGCCGTGGTGAATACTCTAAAATTATTTTCTAGTTGTTTTGACTTGCACATAATACTCCGTTGACAATGGTCCTTTGGTTTCTCAAAAGACCATATTCATTCCTGTCTCAGCATTATCACTGTCCATTCTACTAACTGGAAAACCTGTGACCTAGAGATCCTTGACTCTTGTTTCCTCACTTTATTCATCTCTTTGCTAATTTTCAATGTCTCAGAGAGTCTTTCCCTAACTACTTTAACTGAAATTAACATTACCCCTCTTAAATTTCTTACTCCACTTTGTGGTCTCAATAGGACTTAAGACTTAAAAAAAAAATATTTATTTGACAGAGAGATAGTGAGAGCGAGCACAGGGGAGGGGAAGCAGAGGAGGAGAGAGGGAAAAGCAGATTCCCCATTAAGCAGGGATCCCTATGAGGGGCTGGATCCCAGGACCCTGGGATTATGACCTGAGCCGAAAGCAAATGTTTAACTGACTGAGCCACCCAGGTGCTGGCTCAATAGGACTTAAAACTTTGAAATATCATATTTTATATTCAGTTATTTTTCTATTGTCTATCCTCCCCTCAGAATAGAAGTATTATTCTATCTTACTACTATATTGCCAATACTTGGAGAAGGCACATAATACCTATTTGGGGGGGGGACTGATTCAGGAATTAAAATGTCCCTTTCCTGAAAGTAAAGGATCTCACAAGTCACAGAAAAATTTGAAATACACTGTAATCAATATTAAATATAACATTTGAGACATGTTTTCAAAAACTTCCAATGTAAGAGGAGAAAATTTTCTAACTCATCTGAGAAAACCTGATAGGGGTGACAAAAAAATGCATAAATATTTTTGTCTATTGTAAGACAGAATATTATTTTGCAAAATCACTTTTGAAAGTTTTGTAAGCCAAATAATTCTTTGCTATAATTATATTTACTTTATCTTAGCACTAAGAGCATGCTTTCAAAATGACCAATTGATCATTTGCATTGACAAGCAAGTATCAACATTGACAAGTAGATAAGAAGCCACATGCTTTATATGACATAAATCCTTTGCCCTTAATATCCTTCTCCTTCTGCTTTTAATTGTCTTTGTACATGTTTATTCAAAATTTCTGTGACATAAATTCCTTCATTAGTTTGACATGTTCTTTAACATTCCTGATTCATCATAGTTATTTTCCTTTTTAACATTTTATCTACTTACAGGAAACCAGATGTCTGGGTATGAAATTCTTATAAAAATTATCCTGCAAAAGCCTATAACACATACTGCTACTACCAATAAAGACTGTTTAAATTAACGATTGAACTACTGGAATTAGAAAAATAAATTTGATTTTTTAAAGACCTCTTAAAAAAAGGTCACCATATTTTTATTAACTTGTTAAAAAAATTTTAGTTCTGATCCACTGTGGTAGGGAAAAATAAAAGCTCTAACAAATATATAACTCACACCCTCCAAATTAAATTTTACAACTTGTAATAAATGACTAAATTAAAATAAAGCTTTAAGGAGTACTTCAAGTAGAATTATGCAATTGTATATAATTCATCTATTCCTTATAAGACTGAAAATACAAGTTCTAGTTCCACATTTCCAATGCCTTACTACAATATATTCCTAGATGATCTGCTCTACTCTTTTTTTTGTTTTTGTTTGTTTTTTGTTTTTTTCTTTAATTTTTTATTGTTATGTTAATCACCATACATTGCATCATTAGTTTTTGATGTAGTGTTCCATGATTCATTGTTTGTGCATAACACCCAGTGCTCCACGCAGAATGTGCCCTCCTTAATATCCATCACCAAGCTAACCTATCCCCACACCTCCCCCACAGAACCCTCAGTTTTTTTTTCAGAGTCCATCATCTCTCATGGTTCGTTTCCCCTCCGATTTACTCCCTTTCATTCTTCCCTCCTGTTATCTACTTATTTTTTTTTCTTAACATATATTGCATTATTAGTTTCAGAGGTACAGATCTGTGACTAAACAGTCTTGCACAATTCACACCACTCACCATACCACATACCCTCCCCAATGTCTATCACCCAGCCACCCCATCCCTCCCACACCCCCACCACTCCAGCAACCCTCAGTTTGTTTCCTGAGATTAAGAATTCCTCATAACAGTGAGGTCGTATGATAAATGTCTTTCTCTGATTGACTTATTTCACTCAGCATAACACCATGCAGTTCCATCCACGTCGTTGCAAATGGCAAGATCTCATTCTCTCTGATGGCTGCATAATATTCCATTGTGTATATATACCACATTTTCTTTATGCATTCATCTGTCAATGGACATCTTGGCTCTTTCCACAGTTCGGCTATTGTGGGCATTGCTGCTATAAACATTGGGGAACACGTATCCCTTTGGATCCCTACATTTGTATCTTTGTGGTAAATACCCAGTAGTGCAATTGCTGGATTGTATGGTAGCTCTATTGTCAACTTTTTGAGGAATCTCCATACTGTTTTCCAGAGTGGTTGCACCAGCTTGCATTCCCACCAACAGTGTAGGAGGGTTCCCCTTTCTCCGCATCCCCACCAACATTTGTCGTTTCATGACTTGTCAATTTTAGCCATTCTGACTGATATGAGGTGGTATTTCATTGAGGTTTTGATTTGGATTTCCCTGATGCTGAGCGATGTTGAGCACTTTTTCATGTGTCTGTTGGCCATTTGGAGGTCTTCTTTGGGAAAATGTCTGTTCATGTCTTCTGCCCATTTCTTGATTGGATCATTTGTTCTTTGGGTGTTGAGTTGGTTAAGTTCTTTATAGATTTTGGATACTAGCCCATTATCTGATATGTCATTTGCAAATATTTTCTCGCATTCTGTCGGTTGTCTTTTGGTTTTGTGGACTGTTTCTTTTGCTGTGCAAAAGCTATTTATCTTGATGAAATCCCAATAGTTCATTTTCGCCCTTGCTTCCCTTGCCTTTGGTGATGCTTCTTGGAAGAAGTTGCTTTGCCTGAGGGTGAAGAGGTTTCTGCCTGAGTTCTCCTTTAGGATTTTGATGGACTCCTGTGTCATATTTAGGTCTTTCAACCATCTGGAGTCTATTTTTGTGTCTGGTGTAAGGAAATGATCCAGTTTCCTTCTTCTGCATGTGGCTGTTCAATTTTCCGAACACCATTTGTTGAAGAGACTGTTTTTTTCCATTGGACATTCTTTCCTGCTTTGTCAAAGATTAGTTGACCGTAGAGTTGAGGGTCCATTTCTGGGCTCTCTATTCTGTTCCATTGATCTCTGTGTCTGTTTTTGTGCCAGTACCATAATGTCTTGATGATGACAGCTTTGTAATAGAGCTGGAAGTTCGGAATTGTAATGCCGTCAGCTTTGCTTTTCTTTTTCAGCATTCCTCTGGGTATTTGGGGACTCTACTGGTTCCATACAAATTTTAAGATTATTTGTTCCATTTCTTTGAAAAAAGTGGATGGTATTTTGGTGGGCATTGCTTTGAATGTGTAGATTGCTCTAGGTAGCATTGACATCTTCACAATGTTTGTTCTTCCAATCCATCAGCATAGATCGTTCTTCCATTTCTTTGTGTCTTCCTCAATTTCTTTCATGAGTATTTTATAGTTTTCCGAGTACAGATCCTTTGCCTCTTTGGTTAGATTTATTCCTAGGTATCTTATGGTTTTGGGTGCAATTGTAAATGGGATCGACTCCTTAATTTGTCTCTCTTCTGTCTTGCTGTTGGTGTATAGGAATGCCACTGATTTCTTGCATTAATTTTATATCCTGCCACTTGACTGAATTCCTGTATGACTTCTAGCAGTTTTGAGGTGGAGTCTTTTGGGTTTTCCACATAAAGTATCATATCATCTGCAAAGAGTGAGAGTTTGACTTCCTCTTTGCTGATTTGGATGACTTTGATTTCTTTTTGTTGTCTGATTGCTGTGGCTAGGACTCCTAATACTATGTTGAATAGCAGTGGTGATAGTGGACATCCCTGCCGTGTTCCTGACCTTAGGGGGAAAGCTCTCAGCCTTTCCCCATTGAGAATGATATTCGCTGTAGGTTTTTCATAGATGGCTTTTATGATATTGAGGTATGTACCCTCTATCCCTATACTCTGAAGAGTTTTGATCAAGAAAGGATTCTGTACTTTGTCAAATGCTTTTTCTGCGTCTATTGAGAGGATCATATGATTCTTGCTCTTTCTTTTGTTAATATATTGTATCACATTGATTGATTTGTGCATGTTGAACCAACCTTGCATCCCAGGGATAAATCCCAATTGGTCGTGGTGAATAATCCTTTTAATGTACTGTTAGATCCTCTTGGCTAGTATTTTGGTGAGAATTTTTGCATCCATGTTCATCAGGATATTGGTCTGTAATTCTCCTTTTTGATGGGGTCTTTGTCTGGTTTTGGGATCAAGGTAACGGTGGCCTCATAATATGAGTTTGGAAGTTTTCCTTCCATTTCTATTTTTTGGGACATTTTCAGGAGAAGAGGTATTAATTCTTCTTAAAATGTTTGGTAGAATTCCCCTGGGAAGCCATCTGGCCCTGGGCTTTTGTTTGTTGGCAGATTTTTGATGACTGCTTCAATTTCCTTAGTGATTATAGGTCTGTTCAGGTTTTCTATTTCTTCCTGGTTCAATTTTGGTGGTTGATACATCTCTAGGAATGCACCCATTTCTTCCAGGTTATCTAATTTGCTGGCATAGATTGCTCATAATATGTTCTTAGAATTGTTTGTATTTCTTTGGTGTTGCTTCTGATCTCTCCTCTTTCATTCATGAATTTGTTGATTTGGGTCACTTCTCTTTTCTTTTTGATAAGTCTGGCCAGGGGATTTTCAATCTTTTAATTCTATCAAAGAACCAGCTCCTAGTTCCGTTGATCCGTTCTACTGTCCTTTTGGTTTCTATTTCATTGATTTCTGCTCTGATCTTTATGATTTCTCTTCTCCTGCTAGGTTTAAGCTTTATTTGCTGTTCTTTCTCCAGCCCCTTTAGGTGTAGGGTTAGGTTGTGTATTTGAGACCTTTCTTGTTTCTTGAGAAAGGCTTGTATTGCTATATACTTTCCTCTCAGGTCTGCCTTTGCTGTGTCCCAAAGATTTTGAACAGTTGTGTTTTCATTTTCATTGGTTTCCATGAATTTTTTTAATTCTTCTTTAATTTCCTGGTTGACCCATTCATTCTTTAGTAGGATGCTCTTTAGCTTCCATGTATTTGAGTTCTTTCTGACTTTCCTCTTGTGATTGAGTTCTAGTTTCAAAGAATCATGGTCTGAAAATATGCAGGGAAAAATCCCAATCTTTTGGTACCAGTTGAGACCTGATTTGTGACCTAGGATGTGATCAGTTCTGGAGAATGTTCCATGGGCCCTAGAGAAGAATGTGTATTCCATTGCTTTGGGATGGAATGTTCTGAGTATGTATCTGAAGTCCATTTGGTCCAGTGTGTCATTTAAAGTCTTTATTTCCTTGTCGATCTTTTGCTTAGATGATCTGTCCATTTCAGTCAAGGGGGTGTTAAAATCCCCCACTATTATTGTATTGTTGTCAATGTGTTTCTTCGCTTTTGTTATTAATTGCCTCATATAATTGGCTGCTCCCATGTTGGGGGCATAGATATTTACAATTGTTAGATCTTCTTGTTGGATAGACACTTTAAGTAGGATATAGCGTCCTTCCTCATTTCTTATTACAGTCTTTGTATTAAATCTAACTTATCTGATATAAGGATTGCCACCCCAACTTTCTTTTGGTGTCCATTAGCATGGTAAATGGTTTTCCACCCCCTCACTTTCAATCTGGGGGTGACTTTGGGTCTAAAATGAGTCTCTTGCAGATAGCATATTCATGGGTCTTTTTTTAAATCCAATCTGATAGCCTGTGTCTTTTGATTGGGGCGTTTAGCCCATTTACATTCAGGGTAACTATTGAAATATATGAATTTAGTGCCACTGTATTGCCTATAAGGTGACTGTTACTGTATATTGTCTGTGTTCCTTTCTGGTCTATGGTGCTTTTAGGCTCTCTCTTTGCTTAGAGGACTCCTTTCAATATTTCTTGTAGGGCTGGTTTCATGTTTGCAAATTCCTTTAGTTTTTGTTTGTCCTGGAAGCTTTTTATCTCTTCTGCTATTTTCAATGACAGCCTAGCTGGATATAGTATTCTTGGCTGCATATTTTTCTCATTTAGTGCTCTGAAGATATCATGCCAGTCCTTTCTGGCCTGCCAGGTGTCTGTGGATAGGTCTGTTACCAATCTAATATTTCTACCATTATAGGTTACATATCTCTTCTCCCGAACTGCTTTCAAGATTTTCTTTGTCTCTGAGACTCGTAAGTTTTACTATTACATGTCGGGGTGTTGACCTATTTTTATTGATTTTGAGAGAGATTCTCTGTGTCTCCTGGATTTTGATGCCTGTTTCCTTCCCCACATTAGGGAAGTTCTCTGCTATAATTTGCTCCAATATACCTTCTGCCCCTCTCTCTCTTTCTTCTTCTTCTGGGATCCCAATTATTCTAATGTTGTTCCGTCTTATTGTAGCACTTATCTCTCAAATTCTGCCCTCGTGATCCAGTAGTTGTTTATCTCTCTTTTTCTCAGCTTCTTTATTTTCCATCATTTGGTCTTCTATATCGTTAATTCTCTCTTCTACCTCATTTATCCTAGCAGTTAGTGCCCCCATTTTTTATTGCACCTCATTAACAGCCTTTTTGATTTCAACTTGGTTAGATTTTAGTTCTTTTATTTCTCCAGGAAACGTTTCTCTAATAACTTCCACGCTTTTTTCAAGCCCAGCTAGTATCTTTAAAATCATAATCCTGAACTCTAGGTCTGACATCGTACTAATGTCCGTATTGAGTACGACGCTGGCAGATGGTTACTACCTTTTTTTTTTTTGAGGTGATTTTTTTTCATCTTGTCATTTTGTCCAAAGGAGAATAGATGAATGAGAGAACAAAATACTAACAGGTTAACAATGTCCCCAGAAAGTATACTCTGGACAAATCAGTAAAGACCTGAAACCAGGGGAGAAGAAAGGGAAAGAAAGAAAAAAGAAAGAGAAAAAAAAAGAAAAAGAAAAAGATAAAAACAAATAAAAACAGAACAAAGCAAAACCAAAAAAACAGGATATGATCAAATATGATAAGGCTGATGCATAGATCAGTGCCACACACTAGATTTTGGGTGTATTTTGGTCTGTTAGAAGAAAGTGCCTCCTAAAATTTTAAAGAAAGAAAGACTTATATGTGTTCAAAATAAGGGTTGATACAATGAAGGGATGGAATATGACTGTAAAGATGAAAATTATTAAAAATTTTAAAAAAGGAATTGATTAAGTGCTTGAAAAAAGAAAGAAGAGGATTAAAAAAAGAGAAAGAAAGAAAAAAAAGGGGAGAGAATGTGATCAGGCAGGAGACTAGAACAAAGCCATACACTAGAGATTTAGGGTGTATTTTGATCTGTTAGAAGCAACTGTATCTCAAAATTTTAAAGAGAGAACAACTCATATATATATATATATATATATATATATATATATATATATGTCAAAAATAAGGTTAACTACTATGAAGGGATAGAATATGACTCTAAAAATGAAAAATAATTTTTTTTTAAAGAGATTGATAAGATGTTGGTTGAAAAAGGGAAAAGAAAAATTAAAAAAAAAACAGTTAAAAAAATTAATTTTGAAAGACTAATGAATCATGGTAAAAAAGCCATGAATTCTATGTGCAGTATTCACCTAGCGCTGGAGTTCTCCCATTCTCATTTATCGGTAAGTTGGTCTTGGCGGGCTGTTCATGCTGAAATTCTGGGGGAGGGGCCTGTTGTCATGGTTCCCAAGTGTCTTTGCTGGAGGCGGAATTGCCCCGCCCTTGTCGGTCTGGGCTAAGTAATCTGCTCGGGTTTGCTCTCGGGAACTTTTGTTCCCTGCAAGCTTTCCGTACAGATTTGGAGGATGAGAGTGAAAATGGCGGCCTCCCAATCTCTGTCCTGGAAGAGCCAAGAACTCGGGGCCCCGCTCCTCAGTGTGCCCCCAGGAAAAGCAGTCAGTCACTCCCATCTCCCCGGTCTCCAGCCGCACTCGGTGCTCACCCGGCCTGTGACCAAGCGTTTCTTTTTCTGGCACCTGACCCCATGTGGTCTCCAAGTTCGTAGGTGTTCAGAATGGTTTGATCCCTATTTAGCTGAATTCCTGAGACCAGACAAAATCCAGGTCTCCTGCTCCTCTTCCACCTTGCTCAGCCCCCCTATATGCTCTACTCTTCAGCTCCACATGTTTAAATTAGACTCATACTTAATGCCCGTGGCCAGAATCTCTGACCTTCTTCCTTTTTGGAATCATTACATGTCTCTAGTCAATCAAGATCAAAATTATGAAACGTTTTCAAACTATCTTGCATAATATAAAATATTTAAAATATATCCATTCTCTAGGCTTTGTTTTCTACTGTCATGGCCACTTTTCCAATCCTCGCTCTTATTTCTTTGTTTAGACTAATGCAAAAGGCTCTTTTCTTCTTTTCTAAGATTTTTATTATTTATTTGAGAGAGAGTGAGAGTGAGTGAGCGCACATGCACATATGAGCAGGAGGAGGGTGAGTGGGAGAAGCAGACTCTCCCCCTGCCCCGACAATCAGAGAGCCCCACAGTGGGCTTGATCCCAGGACTAAAGGCAGATGCTCACCATCTGAGCCACACAGGCACCCTAATGCAAAGCCTCTTAATTGTTTCCTTGCCTCTAGCATTCCTCCAATCCTTTCTGCACATTACTAAAAAATGAATATTCTAAAAAAAAATAAAAAATAAAAAATATTCTTAAAGGACAGGTTTTTACTCTCTACTTTCTTAATTAAAACCATATAATGAATGAATAAGATTAGACTCTTCAGTCTAAGATTAAACTGCCTTTATATTTTTTTCTTCTGAGTTTTATCACCAACTCTAACCAAAACTACTCTTCTAAAGCACCTTAGTGCTTGCTGAAAATCATCTGAATTTAGTACAGATTTTTCAGTGATTCTAACTCTAAATTTCAGAAAAATATATTAATCTTATTCACTCAGATTCAACAACTTTAATATTTGTAAGTTTGTTATGTTTCACAGAATTCTGCAAAAATCTATCAAATTTCCTTGAGCACATTTGGAAATCAAAATTTTGTTTGAAGGGCACCTGGGTGCCTCAGTTAAGCATCTGCCTTTGGCTCAGGTCATGATCCCGGGGTCCTGGGATTGAGCCCCATATCAGGCTCCCTGCTCAGCGGGGAGCCTGCTTCTCCCTCTCCCTCTCCCTGCAGTTCCCCATGCTTGTGTGTGCAAATAAATAAAAATGTTTAAAATTATTTTTAAAAATTTTGTTAAGTGATACAAAATGATATACCAGTGATGTTAGGATTTCCTTTTAAATATTTTGAAATTTCAATCTTTAGCCAAAAATCTACTTCTCTAAAGTAAAATTATGTGTGCTGTGAATGTGCCAAACTTATTAGATGAAAACATTGTATACCGTAATATAGTAAAGTAATATAAACTATTTACAGTTTAGTAAAGTAATATAAACTATTTTCCACATTGTGCCTACATTATAATGTGAAACAAAAGCTACATTGTTAGAATTTTTAATAAGCAAAGTTATTAAAACTTATATAATAAAGCCACATCTCAGTCATGTATTGTTATCCCTGGGAAATTATTTCTCAACATATTTGTGTACATGTAATTTTGGGGAAAATGAAATACAGTATAATATGACACAGTGAAAATTGGATTATTAAATTGCTAGAGTTAAATCTGTTTCATCAATTGCTCTAGTTTCTAACAATATATAGTTTTTTTTACTAACAGTACTGAAAGAAGGGTCATTTTTAACAAATTTCTTTCTAATAAATTTATGAATAATCTTAGAATTCTTTCAAATACTTTTCTGAAATATAAGAAAATTATTTTTCCTAATGTAGGTCACATTATTAGATTTAAATTTAATTTTATGGATATGCTTCAGAAAATGAAAATAAAGTTTTTCATTATAAAATATAATATGGTATACATCTCATCTGGGAATTATTGAGTCTGGGATTTTCAGAACAGACAACAGTTCTAAGATTTATTTATTTATCTTGGAGAGAGGGAGAGCATGAGCACAGGAAGGGGCAGAGAGAGGGAAGAGAGAATCTCAAGCAGACTCCCCACTGAGCATGGAGCCCAAAAAGGGGCTTGATCCCATGACCCTGAGATCATGACCTGAGCAGAAATCAAGAGTCAGATGCTCAACCAACTGAGCCACCCAGGAGCCCCTATAGGTGAAGATTCTTAAAACAGATGAATGGATAAAGATGTGGTATACACACACACGCGCGCGCGCGCACACACAATGGAATATTATGCAGCCATCAAAAGGAATGCGATCTTGCCAATTGCAACGATGTGGATAGAACTGGAGGGTGTTATGCTGAGTGAAATAAGTCAATCAGAGAAAGACATGTATCATATGACCTCACTGATATGAGGAATTCTTAATCTCAGGAAACAAACTGAGTGTTGCTGGAGTGGGGTGGGGTGGGAGGGATGGGGTGGCTGGGTAATAGACATTGGGGAGGGTATGTGCTATGGTCAGCGCTGTGAATTGTGCAAGACTGATGAATCACAGATCTGTACCTCTGAAACAAATAATGCAATATATGTTAAGAAAAAAAAAAGAAGATAGCAGGAGAGGAAGAATGAAGGGGGGAAATCGGAGGGGGAGACAAACCATGAGAAATGATGGACTCTGAAAAACAAACAGGATTCTAGAGGGAAGGGGGATAGGGGGATGGGTTAGCCTGGTGATGGGTATTGAGGAGGACGTGTTTGGCTTGGAGCACTGGGTGTTGTGCGCAAACAATGAATCATGGAACACTACATCAAAAACTAATGATGTAATGTATGGTGATTAACATAACAATAAAAAATTTAAAGAAAAAAACAGAAATACAGATAGAGTTATTAGTGCTTTTTAATGGTGGTGAAGACAATTTTATGTATTTTGGTTAATTATTCCTTAAAATCCTAAATATTTTAATGAAAGATAAGATTTTCTTCTCTTACCATACATGAAAATATTCCGTGTTAGCAGGGTGTTTCCTCTGAAAGTATGGAAAATTGCCATGCTTTGAGAAATTGATGTTTTAATTTTCTAAGGACAAGAAACTGCCTCTTTTAGGCTACTTTGGTAAACAAGTCCAAGCACAAGTTATGGTATTTAATACGTCCTAAATAACTATTTGTTGAAATGTAGAATGATTATCAAAAAACCCAGATGACACTGACAGAACTTATAATAAATGCAATAAAGACTTGGCATAGGTAGACTTGTTTTAAATGTTGATATCATCAATGATAAAATCCATTTTTCTGCTTTTGATTTCACTTGTGAGTCCATGATCTTATCATGTCTAGCCTTACTACAACTCCAATTACATTATTCTCTTTATCACCTTCATCTGATCAACTGAAGTGAATCTCCTTTCTAAATATTTAGCAAGACACTGAATAGGATGCATTCTGCATTTTACCTTATATTTTTTCTTGTTTCCTGATTCAAAGCACATGGCACAATTACAATGGTCTTTAGATGGAGCCATGTGCCAGTGATGTAATGTGTTCTGGCCAATGATGTACTCTCTTCTCTGTCAAACAGCGACTGTCAATATTTGAGATAGTGGCTGCTCTCTCAGATTTGGTCCCTAAAGAGTTTCTATGCTGAATGGTGATGACCAGTAGTGTGAGGAAAACATTAAACTCATTATTTTAAACCACTTTGATTTCAGGGCTGTCCTTTATTGTACCATAAGCTAGCTAATCCAGACACATGAAGCCCCAAGCAAATAATTGTTAAAAACATTCTGAAAGTAATTATAATCCAGTTTTCATTCATTCATATATTTATTTTATCAATTAATGCTTATTAAATATATATAATGTTCCAGGTTTATCTTGGCACCAGTAAAACAATGAATGCTAGGATTGTTATCTTTTTAGTTCATTGTTTAACTTCCAACATCTACAAGACAGGCTGTCCCATTTTCAGTGTTCAAAAGAAATGTTTTGAATAAATGGAAAAGAAGCATGGTAATGGATAATGGATGCAAGAAACATCATGAAAATGACCATAGAAATAAAAGTAAAATTCTAACTTTTCTTTACTATTTATCTTAAGTGAGGAAAATGACTGTTTTAGCAAGCCCTAATGAGCTATCTTCTAAGGATAAATATCTTTATCTTAAATCTCCTAACAAAATATCTACCAAACACAATTATAATTCAAATTATCAAATTCAGAAAACAATTTAAAAGTTAAAATATATATACATATATATCATAGTATTTTTGCAACGGTATACTGCTTACATACAGCAGACCTATTGTTTCCAAATTTGTGCTTTTTGCATTTTGCCAGGATACCATTACCATTCCATTTTAAATATCATTAAGAATTACAATGATATAACCACACAAAACATTTCAGAATAACTGCAGTCACTACTAAAGAAGGTCTTTAAACATTAGTTCAGACACCACTTATTGCCACACCTAGCTTCCTTCCAAATCACGCACACACACACACACACACACACACACTCTACATTAGATAACGTCTAACTACCAATCCACATTTTAGTGGACTTCATACTAAAACCATCTTTTAAAAATTCCAAAATGCGGGGTGCCAGGGTGGTTCAGTTGGTTAAGCCTCTTGCCTTCAGCATGGGTCATGATCCCAGGGTCCTGGGTTCCAGCCCCCCATCAGGCAACCTGCTCAGTGAGTAGTCTGCTTCTCCCTCTCCCTCTGCTCCTTCCCCCTGCTCTCTCTCTCTCTCACACACGTGCACGCATGCACTCTCTCAAATAAATGAATAAAATTAAAAATAAAAGTCCAGAATGCAATATTCTACTCAACTATAATACATTTTAATTCATTGCTAGAACAGAACTGAAGAAAAATACATTCAACTAAGCATTCCATAACCAGCCAAACTATCCTTCCAAAAGAAAGGAGAAATTAGGATGTTCTCAAATTATCAAAACAGGAAATACCTTGTCAGCCAGGAACACCCTACAAGAAATTCTAAAAGGAGTCCTTGAAAGTCAAAATGGAAGGACACTAGGCATTAATTCAAACCCACACAAAAAATGAAACACTAATAAAATAACATAAGGGACATTATTATTATACATTTTTGAGGTAAATTTTTTATTATTATGTTAATCACCATACATTACATCATTAGTTTTTGATGTAGTGTTCCATGATTCATTCTTTGCATACAACACCCAGTGCTCCATGCAGAATGTGCTGTCCTTAATACCCATCACCAGGCTAACCCATCCCCCCACTTCCCTCAATTAGATTTGTCTTCTCAAACATGATTCTTGAAACAATTGCAAATAGCAGTGATTGTAAAATTGTGTTGATGGGTTATAATATATAAAGATGTAATTTTCATAACAATGATAGCACAAAGGAAAAGGTGGGGGATGGAATTATATGAGAAGATTTTATGTACTATTGAACTTAAGTTTGTATTAATCTAAAGGAGAATCTTAGAACATGTTAATTGTAATCCCCAGGATAACCATTAAGAAAATAATAAAAAATACAAAAAAAAGAGAGAACTCAAGTGATACATTAGAAAACATCCATTTAAAGAAATTAAGGCACTATTGAAAGAAAAGAACAAAAAAAATAATGATACATATATAAAAAACAATAAAAGGGCAGGGAAATTGTATGCTATTATTAATTACATTAAGTACAAAGGATTAAACACTTTGAATGAAAAAGTAGAAACTGATAGAACAGATATGATTAAGGTATATACTACCTACAGAAGACACAATTTACATTAAAAAACCCAAATAGGTAGTAAAATATATACCATGAAAACAGTAACCAAGAGAGAGCTATATAGCTACACTAAATCTTTCATTTATTTGTCCTTTCCAATCTCCTTTGTTAATATCTTATAATTTTTAGTGTATAGGTCCTTCAATCTCTTTGTTTAGATTTATTCTTAAGTATTTTATTATTGTTGATGTGAATGTAAATGAGATTGTTTTCTGAATTTCTCTTTCTGATAGTATGTTGTTTTTGTATAGAAACAGAATTGTTGATTTTGTATCCTGCAATTTTACAGAATTCATTTATTAATTTTAACAGCTTTTTGAATTTTAGTATTTCTACATATATAATCAGGTCATCTGTAAACAGATATTTACTTCCCTTTCTAATTTGTGTGCTATTTCCTTTTTCTTTTCTAAGTGCTTTTGCCAGGACTTCAGTAGTCTGCTGAAAAGAGGTGGTAAGAGCAAGCATATTTGTGCACAGTATGCTAGAACAGTTAATCAATTACAGTTCAGCACAGGTTCTCAAAGTAGTTCCCATAAGCTATGACTACCTGTATTGAATTGTCTATTTCTACAGTCTTGGGGCAGTGGTTTGCCCTTCTCTTTCTCATGAATCCAAGAAGACTACCGATTTTTCAGTTCAGCTTTGTACTTTTTACTTATAATCAGGATGGAGTGTGACTTCTAAGTTCCCTTACATGCAAAATTAGACACCAGAGTCTGTTCAACATGGATTCTTTTTTATATTTTCTTTTTTTTTGGTACAACTTTTTTGAGGACACTTTCTTAAATGTGTTCATGTTGTTTATTGCAACATTTTATAATGCACACATAGGAAGCCCTTGCTTCTATAAGAAGTTAAGATGAAGTATAGGTCCTCTCAATAGGCAAAGGAGACCTACGGACACTAGTTCTGTCATTACTAAGCAACAGAAGAGTGTAGATTCATTCACTGGACAATTTTTCTCTTCTCACAATGCCTTGTTTCTTAACTTCAGAAGTCTGATAAATGTAAGCCTTCCCATCAGAGACAGAAAACAATTATATTTCCAATAGGGTTTGGGGGCAATTGGGTGGCTCAGTTGGTTAAGTGTCTGCCTTCGGCTCAGGTCGTGATCCTCAGGTCCTGGGATCAGGCCCCACATTGCGCGGCTCCCTGATTAGCAGGGTTCTCCCTCTCCCTTTGCCCTTACCCCTCTGCTCATGCTCTGTCTCTTGTTTTCTCAAATAAATAAAATCTTTAAAAATGTTTGATAGGGTTTCTCATTCACTTTGTTTGTAGAAACCTTGTATAAAGTTGGATATCCAAATAATAGTGTGGAGTACAAATAAAATAAAATAGGGTCATGAAAATAATACCATCAGGGCAATAAGCTCAGCTTGTACCAAAGGAAAAATTTCCAAACTTTGAATTGGGTTTTGGCCTGAAGTAATTCAACAAAGTCCCTGAATAGGCCACTCAAGTTGATATGAAGTGTTGAGAAACAGTGGGAGGTATTGGCCACCACACATATTTCTCTGCCTACCAAGTATATAATCCCAAATTATGGTCATATCCAAACTAGTTTTTTTTTAAGATTTTATTTATTTATTTGACAGAGACACAGCGAGAGAGGGAACACAAGCAGGGGGAGTGGGAGAAGGAGAAGCAGGCCTCCCACTGAGCAGGGAGCCCGATGTGGGGCTCGATCCCAGCACCCGGGGTCATGACCTGAGCTGAAGGCAGATGCTTAATGACTGAGACACCCAGGCACTCCACACAACCTAGGTTTTTAACTTATATCTTTGTTAGTGAGTAGTCTAGTTCTTTTCTTGGCATTTCCCTAAGACAAACATCAAGTTGTGGATCAGGCCACTGACATCAGATATTTTTATCAGTGGAAGGAAACTCATATGAAATGTTGAAATCAGAGACCCTGATGCGCCAGGAGGTTCTACTAATAGACTTGTACATACACAGGTGTCAAGTGTTGCATAGTTATCCTAGACAGCACAAGCCAAGGCAAAGACAAATGAACACCCACCAATAACACAGGAAAAACACACACACACACACATAAAAAACAGTCCAATGGGGCTTCTAAGGCTCCTCTCAAGTTTCAATTAACAGTGATATTATAAGAGATTTGTAAGGACAGAAAATGGTTTTGAAGGGCCAAGACAAAATACTACAGAGATGCAGAACCCATCTGAGAATAATAAGCTAGTAATATCCTCGAGAGTAAATCAAGGTATCCAGGTTTCTGAGAGGTTTGCCTGAGCCTACTGCAGGGGGATGTTTGTCAATTCCTGTCCATATATGGGATAGGGAGAGAGGTTTTTCATCTCTTAAATCCAAAATTCCTTGCTGGGTAAGAAGTATCATGTTAAACATATCCAAAATCAGGACGGCTGGGTGGCTCAGTCAGTTAAGCATCTGCCTTCAGCTGAGGTCATGATCCCAGAGTCATGGGATCGAGTCCCTCATTGGGCTCCCCACTGAGCAGGGAGCCTACTTCTCCTTCTGCTTACCACTCCCCCTCTCTCTCTCTAGGAAATAAATAAATTAAAAAAACATATCCAAAATGAACCAGATATCTGTCTATTTCTCTGACAAATAAGCTCTGCTTCAACCAAAGACACATTCTTCCACCAAAATTGATCCCTGGAGACCCCTAGTGACTACAGAGTATTTGCAAAGGAGGTGCACAGATGATGCACATAACCATACAAGACCCAGTGAGAATTATCATAAAAGGCCATCTTCAAGGTGAAGAGACACCCAAATTTGTACCCATCCAGTCATGATTGACATGAATAATGCTGCCCTTCGACCTGCCAGGATCCGATATAGAAAAGGAATGATTTGGTCTAGATATGTGAGGTCTCAACAGTATATCATTCCCTTCCCTGATTTTGGAATACCAACCAGAGCAGAAAAGTTATCTTGGGACTTGGCAGCATTTTACAAATGCAAGGCTGAGAGGTCAGACTCCCAAGGTCTAACGATGTCACTTGTTGTATCATTTGTGCAGTTCTTCACTGAACAGCAACACTCAGTTGCTTTCACTAAAAATACTAGCAAAGTCTAAAAAAGGATCTTCATCAAATGAGAGATCAGTCACATAGGTTTGAAGGAGATGAATGTTGCTGCAAGAGTCTTTATTTTGCATATCTGGTGATTGGTGAAGAGACTTCAATGGGAAATTCCTGCCTCCAAAATACAAAAGGCCAATATGATTTTGTGAATTCTTTTTGGAAGTTGGTAGCTCCAAAACAAAATGTGTTCTAGAATATCTCTTTGAGTTCCCACAGATGGCCTCCTATAAAGTCACGTTGGTGACAAAGCTCTGTGTATTGTCTCCTTGTGAGTCCTAACCTCTATGTTCAGCTCTGTTGGCAGCACACACTAAAGCATGAGCTGGGTCTTGGTTGAAGCCATTTTAATTGTTATCAATAGAATGGAACATTTGTACCCCAATTGGCAGTTCACACTGATATAAGCAGAGAAGTATCATTATCTTCCCAGAATTTCTCTGTATGTTTTTCTTTTTAGTATTCTAAACCATATGCACATCAAAAGTAATTTGATACTTCTACATGCAAATCTTTTGCCTGCCTGCTAGAAAGAAAATATGGTGATTAATTAACCTAATCTAGAAAAAAGAAATACTGCTTGCATCATTTTCTAAGAGCTATAAGGCATAGCACTAACACAGTAGGGTTCTGAGCTTTAAATCACCCACACTTGCCAAGACTTGTACAGAGAACCATTTGATCCTGGAGAACTCAAGTCCCAAAATAATCTCATTGAAAAACCGTTCAGGAGGCAGTGAAGTAAACTGGGTCACAAAGTACTTATTCTCTGAAATGACAGAAGACTATATACCAACCCCCAAAACCTCACATCATTAAAAATAGTCATAAATAGGGGTTGCCTGGGTGGCATCTGTCTTTGGCTCAGGTCAGGACCAAGTTCCCAGGGTCCTGGAATCAAGCCCCGCATCAGGCTCCCTTCTCAGCAGGGAGTCTCCTTCTTCCTCTCCCTCTGCTTCTTCCCCTACTCATGCTTTCTCTTTCTCTCAAATAAATAAATAAAATCATTAAAAATAAATAGTCATAAGTAGGAACCTTAAGGATGAAGATAAACTATTTCTTCTCATGGTAATAATTCTCACTCCAGTGAGAATTTACCAATTCTCAAAGTTCTTCAGTCTTTTATCACTTTAATGATTTTTAGATTATTTAAAATTTAAGAATTTTCATAAAATGGAAGAGCCAGCTGGATTTTAACAAAATGTATCAGAAGTGGCTCAAGAGCAAGGTTGGGTCAATAATGGTTTTAGGTAGGGACCAGGGTCTGATTAGAATCGGAAGAGGAACAGTCTCAGTATGGAAGACTGCTTTTCTAGCTACTAAGCCTCATTCTTTCAGTTTGCAATAATCCATCACACAAAATATTACCTCTCTTTGTAGCCTCACTATAACATTAACTTAACTACATATGCCTCCTTTCCAATGCAATCGGAAAATCTCACCTCACAGAACTAAATAAGAAGTTTTTATTTTATTTTTTTGTTTAGTGGAAATCAAATTTGATTGTTAGTTTTCCATTAAAAGAAGCAGGAATCTATTTCTACCAAACTTTCAGTTTGGAAATGATTGTTTTCATGTAACAATACCTTCTATGTTAATATCAATGCAAATAACTATATTCTTTCAAAAACAAGCATTGATTTGGTGTAAAGGCTTAAAATAATAAGCCCAACATTCTTAAATTGGCTATTCTTATTTTACCTGAGGAAGAGAAACATAAAGCTCTTCAAGTTGACTTTCTTTTCCTCCTGAGGATCAAATAAATTATTAAAACTTATGTAAAACTTATGCTCTTACAGAAATTTAAACTAGTTTCTGAATCCTGAGATCTTTCAAAACCTAGGCATGCAAATTCATTGCAACAATTTTTTTTAAAAGTAAGGGCTTTCACTTTCCTTTTTTGAATAAAACCTTGCAAATAAACCTCAAATATCCTTTGGAAAAATGTACCTCCACTATTTTCACTATGCTAAACCAATAGCATTATTAGTTTCTTTCTCCTTCCCAAAAAGATAAATTTCCTACAGATTTGTGATTATCATGAGATTAAAAACATTCATTCAACAGGTAAGCTTCTTTTTTCTTTTAAAGATTTTATTTATTTATTTGACAGAGAGAGACATAGCGAGAGAGGGAACACAGGCAGGGGGAGTGGGAGAGGGAGAAGCAGGCCTCTTGTAGAGCAGAGAGCCCGATGTGGGGCTCGATCCCAGGACCCTGGGACCATGACCCGAGCAAAAGGCAGACACTTAACGACTGAGTCACCCAGACGCCCCCAGCTTATTTCTTTTTCTAGATCATTTTGGTAAATAAGTTTTAATGCCAAAACCTTACTTAAGAGTAAATCATTCCTGGGGTGCCCGGGTAGCTGAGTTGGTTAAGCGGCCAACTCTTGATTTTGGCTCAGGTCATGATCTCAGGGTTCTGGGATCAAGCCCCATGATTCGAGCCCCACAACAGTCTCTGTGCTCAGTGGGGAGTCTGCTTGAGGATTCTCTCTGCATCTGCTCCTCCCCCTACTTGCATGCACACACTCTCTCCAAAATAAATAAATAAATCTTTAAAAAAATAAAAAAGAGTAAATCACTCCTGCTCAATTCCTCCATAGAGAGGTGAACCAAGCAATAAGCAAAACAGGCTAAGTGGATAATTATCAACACACATTTATAAATGAATCAATAACAATTTCTCCCCTGTTCACAACCTTCCAGTGGCTTAAAAGTTTTATTTGTAAGATAAAATCCCAATATTTATGAATTAAAGCGAATGAACTTTATTTATTGAAATTTGACTTATTCTTTTTGTTTATGTTCTCTGAGAAAAGTCAGCTGGCTTTGTTTCTTGGAAATAAAGTTTGGATGCTGTATATTGCTTTATAGTGTGATTTAATGTGGGCTTATTCTCAAGCTTTTCTTCTCCCTGCAAACCACACTAAACTACAGATTATTCTGCCCTGAAACTGTGGATCTTTGTGTATGAGCTTTCTCAGTTTGAAATGTTTTTACTGAATACACCCTTCTGGGATATGAAATACTCCTATTCATTCTTCTCAAACCAAGAAAGTTTTTACCCTCTGGTGTGAAGCTTTTTTTGATAATAGATTCAGACAATGACACTTTTCCCTCTCATTTTACCTTACAGGTACATCACTTAACTGTATTTTAAAATTAATCTGCTGGGGGGCGGGTGCCAGGGTGGCTCAGTCAATTAAGCATCCAACTCTTGATTTCAGCTCAGGTCATGATCTCAGGGTCATGAAATTGAGTGCCCTATCAGGCTCCATGCTGGACATGGAACCTGCTTAAGATTCTCTCTCCCCCTCTCCCTCTGCACCATCCCCCACTACCAGTTCATGTGCTCTCTCTCTCTAAAAAAAAAGAAAAAAATTAATCTGCTAGGATCTTTTATTTTATTTTACGTATAAAATTTCAACCACCTCTGACAATGCCAAGCATAAAAAGACTAAAATAAATATATATATATATATTCTGAGCCAAAAAATGCTGTCACAGGGTTAAATATATTGATGAGTTATGTCTGAGTTTCATAAACTTTTCCAATGTATAGAAAAATCAGTGTAAATAATTTAAGTTCATTTTAATCAATAAACTTTCTCTTTCAATGCCCTTAGTCAATGTTTTAGCTAACATTCCTGGATAGAAAAAAAAAAGCTAAAAGCTGAAATATTTTCTTACAACTATTGTCATCGATATAAATTATTTATAACACTAGAATTTTTCCTAGAAAACAGACAACAAAAAAAATGGCTTTTCATACACCAAAAGTAAATTATAGTTTTTATTTTGATTATATGTATTTGACATACTTCAACTTTTATCTTTACTGGTGTAAAACAGAGTGCCTAAAATTAAATTCAAATTTCAAAGGATGAACTAGAGTGTCTCATATCATTTTTTTTAGAAATGATACTCACATGATTATCATACCCTAAAAATATTATGAGCCTAATTAAAGAAGCTGAGGGAATAATGCAAATACATTTTGTCTTTGCTTTGAATTTTACATGAAATATTCATGCAGCTAACTTATATCCTGAATGTTTAAACAGTGCCATTCTCAAAATAGACTATATTGTGACTGCTACTAGCCTACCTACCCTTTTCCATTCTCTCTTTCTAAGATAGCCTGATTTTGTTTGGGAGACATGAAACATAGAAATAGTACTCTAACAATCTCCTTTACAGTTAGTGATGGCTCTATGACATATTTCAAGACAATACTATATAACAGTTATTTCTTATTTCTGGGCAGAGTTTCCAGGAAATGTTCAAGACGGGTATGAAAATTACAGCAGGTAGCACCTCTAGATATAATAGCAAATGCTAATTGTCCCTAGGGGGAAAAATTAAGCAGATCCATTAGACTGAGTTTAGCCAGTATGAGCTAAAAACAAAACAAAAATCTGTAAGCAAAACTAGGAGAATATTCAACAGATATAATTTAGAATTATACCTCCAAAGACATCCAGTAGTAGAATTTAAAAATAAACTAAAATGTACCATATACACATTATACAGAAAAATAAAATGGGATTAAAAATTGACCAGAGAACAAGATGCTATTAAATGTAACCACATAGGGGCACCTGGGTGACACACTCGGTTAAATGACTGACTCTTGGTTTCCCCTTGGGTCATGATCTCATGGTTGTGATATCATGCCCTGCATCAAGCTCTACACTCAGCCTGATGGGATTCAGCTTGCTGGGATGCTCTCTCCCTCTCCCTCTGACCCTCCTGCTCATGCTCACTTTCTCTCTCTCTCTCTTCTAAATAAATAAATCCTTTAAAAATGTAATCAGGTCTTTTTTTAAATTTATTTTAATGAAAATATAAGCATTACCATTATAAACTTGATGAATAATTTATCCAGCAAATGGACAGAGATAGAATGTTTATAAACTTGAAGATAGAGTAGAATATATTGCCTATAATGTTACATAAAAAGGCAGGGAGAGAGAAAATATGAATAAAAAGACCCATAATTAAGTGCCAAAAGATAATGAAGTGATTGTTTTTGTTAGTTAAAAATCTTATAATTAGAAAGAATCTTATAATTAGTCATAGTATCTTTCAAATGTAACAGATTGCCATAGGACTTTGGCCTGGAAAAAAACAAAGGCAAGAGTCAGTGGCTAGAAGTGCCTTGACCAGTGTCAGAGGAAAGAGACTAGACTATTTTGCTAAGAGCTTGTTTTTCCAAAATTTGGAGGAAGATGGTAGGCTAGTTTCTCCTAGATGAGATGTGGATCTCACAAAAGAGAGCTGGACCAGGTCCATTTTGGGAAGAAATTGAAAGATGAGAACTGCCTGTATGGATAAAACACAATGAAAAGGATGAATCACTGGAGACCAAGGGTCAAAGATAAAGTTTTAAGTAGAAAGCCTGAGAATTTATCACTATGTGAAGAGAATTTGTAATGAGAAATTCTCAAAGGACGAAGGTGACTTCTAGGGGATCCTACAAAAGAGCCAACAATTGGGCAATCACAGCATCCAGAGGATATTAACAGTAAATTATTAATGTCCAAAACATTCTGAGTTTCCTCTTACTTCCTCTCTCTTATAGCTCCAAATCTCTAGAGGTCCAAAACAGTGACAGGTAATGAAGGAGAATGGATCATACTTGCATTTCCTACTGCAGGTTTTTCAGACTTAAGGTAAACCTGAACTAGGAAAGGGTGTAAGTTATAAAATGGATGAAAGTTTGGAATTTATGTGATCATTGTTTTAAAGTAGACTTTCATTTAATTAAGAGGGATCTGAAGGACTTTTCAATGAGGGACAGGGAAATAAGTATCTAAGAGATGTAAATAGGAACTAGAGAAAAACAATCCATTGTTTTCTGCCTGTACCTCATCTAGTATAATAAACTGCTCAATCTAGTATCATAAACAGATTATATCACATACCATCCACCCTGTGTCGGGCCCAAGTAGTTGAGCACACACACAATGGCTACGGCAAAGAAGGACCAAGGGAAAAATCTAAACTTTTATTCCAACCATCCTTTTTTCTTTTGAAAATTAGTAACCTCTATTTCAATCATTTTTCACTGTGTGACCACAAATATTTTCTGCTTCAATTCACAGATTCTGACAAAATGCAGAAAACAGTGGCATGCTTTAATCAGTCACTTCTATTTGCTCTCAATTTTATCCCAACCAAAAGAGCTGTTATTTAAAATGAACAAAATACCATGTGTCCAAATCACTTTTAATGATTTTATATAACATTCAACAATATGGAATTCAGAATTATTATTTGAAGGAGATTTTTAACAATTATTTTTCTAATTATCAAACAGATACATATGGGGCAGAAAAACTGGAAAACCCAGGAAAGCAAACGGTGGTAATTTCCCACTGGTTGTAATTTCACCTACCAGAAATAAGCAATGTTAAGAACCTTGCGATAGGTTTTCCTCAAGTCTGAAATGCACTTTTTTTTTATATGATCATATGAAACTATTTTATATTCTTCTCTTTTCTCTTACCAATTTAACACCATTTCCCCATTATCATATATAAAACTTCAGCATGATTTTACATTAGTCTTATAGCATTTCATTATACTGATAAACCACAATTATTTAACCAGATAGTATTTTGACCATTTAGGCTGTTTCCATTTTTTTTTTCACAAACATAAATCCAAATATGATAAATGTCTTCATCATGCACCTTTGAACATTCTGTTTACAAATTAAAAATATTATAACTCAGAAAAAGCTACAATTCAGGCTCTAGGATGGGAAAGTAATACAAGTCTGAGTGGTGTGGTTGTTTACAGACCTACAAATTGACCGATATTGTACAACTATCTTAGCAACATGCAAGTCAAAACTATGGTACCAAAAATTTGAGAACATGGAAGATTTTCTGAAATAAACTAATTTAAATTTTAAAAGTAACTATACTGATTCTGAAGTGTGTCTAATTCAGTTTTACTATCATACAAAACAGTAAGATTGAAAACAGATTTTAAAAAGCAGAGTCCCTGGCAATGAACTGAAATATCTTATGCCTATTTTTCTTCATTTTGCACTGACACAAAAACAGTTATTTGTAATCTCCTCTAAAATGGTTACTTTCAATATTCCTTAACCAGTTTTTCTAAGAGCTTCTTTTTCCCTCACAAATTCATTTTAAAAAAATTCAAACATAATTTTCCCTAAAAGAAATCTCTATATAAGATACTGTTCCACATTTCTACACTTACCTATTTTTTCTGCACTCAAATTTAATTCCAGGAACTCATAAAAGTGCCAGTTTAAATGCTCTCCATTGATTTAAGATCCTGAAATTTAATTTTTAGTCTACTAGCCTTACCAACTAAAATTCAAATGAGGTGTTCATATTTTCAACATGTCTCTATATATTCTTACCACAACGTTGTAAGTGGTATTTTTTAATCACTTAGCCATTAGCAAATACTAACAAAGTAATCATTGTAGAGTTTGTGCAGTTAGTAAAATTAGTTCATTTTAATTCAGCCTCATGCAAACTTTATAGCAAAAAATATTTTAAAGCACTGGTTCTCAAATTTTTAGTATGCATAAGGATAAGCTTGTTAAAATACAGATTTGATAAATCTGGGTACAACCACAGAATGTGCATTCCTAAAAATTTCCCAGTTGATCCTGAAGTTCTTTTTCTGGGGACCACAATTTTAGATTCTAAGGTATGTGTTCAGAGCTCTGATATTATGCAGATTTTTCTATATGGATATTGTAAATATTACATCAAATATAAATGTTTAAGTCATTTATGAATTCAGATCCTCACTACAACTCCTTACCAGTTAATGAGCAAGTCATTTAAACTTTCTGAGCCTCAGATTCCTTATGTATAATAGAAATGGTAATATTATATAAAATACAATATTATTCATATTTTATATATTATAAAATATAATAGAAATCTAATAGAAATAATACAATGCATGTAATTATATATAATAAATATAATAGTAATAATATCTATCCAATGGTTTCTCATGAGAGTTAAATAAGTTTACATATATTTAACTGTGAAAATAGGGGCTACATATTGCCAGTGAGGGGGTAGAGAGAATGATCTTGACAGAGAAAGAGTTATAAGGAAAAACAAAAAAGCTGTCCTCCGAGTCAATAACAGAAGTGACAAACAGGAAGGAAAAAAAAAAAAACAGTCAAAAAATAAACTTAAAAACTTCCTCAATCAATGAAAAGGCAGTGAAAAATGACGGCAGGTACAGATGAAGATACTTAAGAATAGTAACAAAGAGAAAGTAAGACACAAAGGAATATGCTTCATGATTCCATTGTACACAGATGAAAACCTGGCAAAACAAATGCATCTATTAAGCATGCATATAGTGATTACTTCTGAGGAGGCAGACTGCATGGTGTTTCAGAGTAGCACAAAATGGCCTTTTGAGGTCATATTTTTATTCTATTTCCCAACCTGGCTGGAGGTTACAGTGTGTGCATTTTTATGAGAATTCATTAAGCTAAATATTTAAGATTGGTGCACCTTTTTGTACATAGTTTTACTTCAATAAAACAATGTAAGATATTTTGAAACTTACTTTAATTTATAAATCATATTATAAACTTACTTTAGCCCTTCATATAAAATGCCTTAACTGGCATCCCCGTTTCAGGGTTCCAAAGTAAAATTATCTTAAACTGCTCTTGTTTTTCTGCTCTCTGTTCCACCACTCATGACTACACATCTGATTATTCTTGTATTTGCTGTCTCTGTAGGCAACACCATTATCTACCCAGCTGTCCTTATTGAAAGCTCAGGCATCTTCTACTCCACCCTCTCTCACCCCCATATTAATTAGTCATCAAGTTTTTTGGTACTTTACCTCTTGGATTTTTTAATTTGTTCTCTCAGTCTCCAAACTGTATCACATTGTTTCCTGCCTCTCACTAGCAGACAAAATCAGCAACAAAAAACTACTTAGATTTCCTGTTGACAGTCTTTTGCATATGTTGTTTCTCTTTCTAGACTGCCCTTCCTACTTCTCTCTACCAGATGATTTTTATTTATCTTCAAATTCTATTTCAAGCATCATTTCACTTTATTCCAATTACAAAAGAAAATAATCACTTAATTTTCCTACTATGTTTGGGCCTTTTCACAAACTTTTCAAAAACCCAACAATAAAGGAGAGCAGCATATTCAGTTCTTTCATGATCTAGTTTTCCTCATCATCTCCTTTCTATGTGCACAGATTGAAAATTTGTAAATCAATGCATTTTTGTCACCACACAACTTTAAAAAAGCATATCCTTGTAGACCAGCACTGGATTCAGCATACCATTTTCCTTTTCCTTATCAACTGTCTATGTTCAGAGTTAAAAGCTGCATCAAAATCTTTATGCAACAAATACTTGAGTATTAGCCTATTTTTTTTTTCTGTTTTCTATTCTACTTACTAGTATCTAGTTCAATACAAAATTTGATGGGAACTAGTAACCTGATATGTTGTCAAACAGAATCCCAGATACTGAGTTCATAGCTGCTCTGAACTCAGATATAAGTACTGTATTTTGTTGTGTCTCCAAGCACTATTTCTCCTAAATTATGAAGCACTTGGTGATATGTTTATTTCTTGTTATTTTTTGTCAAATGTTATCACTGCCAGAAATAACGAGTCAAAACTTCAGTAAACCCCTACAAATATCTGATAGTTTGAATTTAATTTTTTTTGAGCTAACATGAATTTTTTAAAAAGCTTCAAAATTTACACCCTTCCTTTTTCTTTTTAAAATAATATTTTGCATTTTTGTGTGTAGAGTTGTCAAATATTTCCACCTACATTTTGATTTTCTCTTTCTCTTAAAATGTAGTCACATTGAAAACACTTGCCAAAGGTTAACATAAACAGCTAGAAAAATCTTTATTCAATTGACTGAAAATGTCCCTTTTTCCTTGGGAAACTTAAAATGCTCTCTGCTTCCTGGGGACGAATTTATGCTTTCAAACCTTAGAGTATTATAACATAGGAGAAGGAAACCATATCGTGTCAACAAAATTTACCATACTTTAGTTTTCTGCCTCCTCTATGATTAAATTAAGAAACACACACTTAATGACATTTACCAATTTCTGGGCTTATTTTGACATGCCTATCTTTCAAAGCCCTTTTGAATTTGGTTTGCTTTCCTGTAGGAATAAACTTTTGGAAAAAAAATTCCTTCATTAGATGCATAGTTATATTTAGGGACCTTATTTCTTACTAAAATTGATGATTTCTGACTTTAATTTTTCTTTGGTAACATCAAGCTAGCTTCTGTTCTTTATAACTCCATTAAAAAAATCTTATTTGATGTTTTATAGTATCCCACTTGCTTGTTCTTTCCTTCATTATTTATTTTGGTAGATCAACCAAAGACAGAGTTTTCATAGTATACAATTATTTTTATGATTTTCTTCTTTTACTGGCCTTTCCACTGTTTAGTAGGCATTTTCTCATTACATTTTCTCTTCCTTTTCCCACAGTCCCTCTTATATTACAGCTTAAAATGAAAGTTCTCTTTTTTGTTCTTTTTTATTTAATTGCAACACAGTCACCTTTTATATATTTCCACCCCTCAAGACCATTACCACTTCCCTTACCACCCACGTCCATCACTCTTGGTAAAGTTCAGGGGCAAAACTTGTCACTGTGAGATAAACTGGGTCAATGTAAACTAAAAGGACTAGTTTTTCTCCCAACCTTATCTCTTACTGATCAATACAAAAAATAAAGCTTGTTAGTGAGGAGAGATTAGTCTTTCCACAACGTAGTGGTTATTTGTTTTAACAATATTATCACAATTTTAGGTGCTTAGAAATGCTCACATTTATTATCTCACAGTTTCTGAGGGTCAAGATTCTGGGCACTGCTTACCTTGGTCCTTTGCTTCAGGATCTCATAAAGTTGCAGTTTAGGTGTCTGCCAGGGGTAGAGTATCATTTGAGGCTTGACTTTGCAAAGAGCTGCTTCTTGCTGAAGAAAAATCTTTTTTTTTTCCTTTATGTTGGTCAGAGGCTGTCCTCAGTTTTTTGCCTCATTACCCTCTCCATACGGATGTGGACAGCAAGCCAGTCTGCCTCTTCAAATCTGATGAGGGAGAAAGTTTCCTGGTAAGAGGGCTGAAAATGTACCGTGGTCATATACATATCCCTCACTTTTGCTGTCTTCTAATGGTTAAAAGCAATTCAAAGATTCCATTAAGTGTCAAGGTTAGGGCATTTCATGAGTACATGAGGACCAGAAGGTAGGTATCATGGGGACCACCTTTGAGACTATCTACCACAGTAAACATAGAATTTCTGGACATTACAGATTTTTTTTAAATATCTTTTCTCCTTGAATGTGTTTGTATGCCTGTTGAGAAAAACACTGATTAACAGAAATACCCCCTGGAATTTGGGAGTATGCCTGAACAAGGGCTTGCTTATTTTTTATCTGGAGATTTATCTGGAGATGTAAGAGGTTTGTTAATCTCGGAGGAATATTACCACACTCCCATCTTAGTCCCTCCTCGTGTTTCAAGGAAAGAGAGGAAGCAAAACAATTCCTCATGACTCTGTGGAAGGGAACAAAGCATCAGCTAAGGTGAAAGAGTTTGAGGATCTGCCCACCATTTGCCTGGAAAATCAATGTTAATTATATCAAGAGAAGATAGGATATGTATCACTGCCTAAGCATAAGAAAAACATGGATGCTCTCAGGAGATTTTCCCGCATAGGATTTGGTGAAAGTGAATGCCAAAAACATAGTTCTGTCATGAAGATGCTCCCAGCTTCAGAGTTCACCTAATGAACAGACCAAGAAAAAAGACATTATGCAGTAAGCCATTATCGTCAGCATGGGGAACAGAGTAGGTAACAACCCCAGTAGTTAGAGAAGCAATGAGATGGCCTTGACAAGCTATGCAAAATCCTTCTTCAACCAATGAGCTATGACCTATTTAAGAAGTTTCTTCTGTTTTATCATCCTCATTGCAAGAAGGCATCTGGGGGTTGAAAGTCAGACAGGAGGAATTAGGGAAAAAAGAAAACACCTGTAAGTGTGAAAGGTAAGAGTGTCAGACAAGGATAGAGATTGTTTCATTGAATAGCTGCCAAATGAAATTCTAATAGGCATATTAGTTTACAATGCCTATACTAGTGATATTAGCATACAACATTAAATTATTTGACAAGAACAAAGCTTAGGAATCATTAAGGAATAGTACATGAATTTTTAAGAATAAAAATTTTCATATTGACTCATATCTGAGTCAATATGAAATTCTGATCAATTCCAATACAAATATATGACTTTTCAAATTGCCCTTAATAAGATTTAGTGGTCATATATCAGTTTTCTCTATTTTCTTTTTTTTTTAAAGATTTTATTTATTTATTTGGGAGAGACACAGTGAGAGAGGGAGCACAAGCAGTGGGAGTGAGAGAGGGAGAAGCAGGCTTCCCGCAGAGCATGGAGCCTGATGTGGGGCTCGATCCCAGGACCCTGGGATCATGACCTGAGCCGAAGGCAGACACTTAACGACTGAGCCACCCAGGCACCCCTAGTTTTCTCTATTTTCAATGCTACAAATGCATGCTGATACAGAAAACTTTTTGGTGAAATCTTCCTTCGATACAGCTCTATACTTAAGTATGAGGCAAATTCATTTGACTCTTCAGTTTATATATTTATGGCTGCTGTCCTGTCACTAAATATACTTATGATTAGTTTTCTTTACTCCAGAGTAAAGGATGATTAATAATGAGAAATTAACTTCCTTATTATATTCAACCTTATTTCTTTTTTCCCATAATCACACTGGAAGTCTCAGGAATAGAAATGAAGTTGATCTCTTTAAACAGGAAGTTGTCATCTAAGGAAACAACAAAATTCTGAATAAGACACTTTACCCTTGCCCTATTTAATGACATTAATGCCAACGTAGACAGTCTCTGGAATTAAAAAAAGTCCTGTATATTTTGAATTCAATAATCTTCCTTCTAAATACTTCCTTTAAACATATCCATACACTTCTACAATTTACAGAATGCTCTCCCATACCTGGTATCTGTGAAAGGCATTCTCAGTTCTCTTCAGATTACCAAGGATCTATCCATTGCCATTTCCCCTGAATGTCTTCAGATAAAGAATTGCCTTTAGATGTTCTAATGACTTGTCTGCTCTCCTTGTGTCTTTTTTCTCTCAACTCCGCCTCCCCCCCCCACTTCTTTAGTTAAAAGAGAACCAACAGGTAGCCAACCTATTACTAAAGAGATCAGCTTTCTGTATATTCTAACTTTTTCCACACTCATACTGCCAGTTCTTCACACATCTTTCTTAGCTTGAAGTTTTACTCTAATGTACCTACAAGTGCCTCAGGAAAAATGAGTTCCAGGTTCTGTCCTCTCCTTCTTGAAGCATTGGATCTGCTAATGTTCCTTCTCCACTCCTCCACTCCCCTCACTTTTCTTCTTTACAAGCTGATCTTCTTTCAGTATCTCAATTTAATATTCATTACTTTTACTTCTGGCTACTTTTTCCCCTTTTTATCTCTTCTCTCACAGATGGTACTTAAGTCTTTCCAAAAAATAACAGGAAAACTCATTCTATTATTTTATACAAGGACAATTTAAGTCTCAAAAAAGTTTAATTTACAATATTTCTTAACTAACAAGACCAGGTGCAAATCATAGATCCTTGAATCCTCAGTTCTATTCAATTTCAATTTGTCAGTACTACTTCCTTCTTCATTATACTTCACAGCACTCCTGTGAGAAAGCTGAATTAGAAGCAATAAGAGAGCCATTTTCCAAACAGAGGAGTTGAAGCAAAGGAGTTAATTGACCTGTGAGTGGAGAAACCACAGAGAACATAATATTCAATCATCCAAACCATACCTTCAGAGCAGGCAAGAATGAATTTTGATTAGTGAGGAAATTGGAATGAATTTTATAGCAAGAACCTCATTAATTCATACTAATTACAAACCAAAAAATAAAGATTTTTGAAAAGTTTAAAAGTACGGAAGGTTCAAAAGAAATTATTTTCAGTTATTTATAACTCAGTTATTTAAATTGTAATAATGATTTGTCAATATAAGCTCTTTAGGCCTGCTTTAAGTATTTGGGATAAAAGTATAGGTTCATATCTAAATATCTGCTAAGTGCCTAAGAAACTAAGCAAGTAAATATTATCAAGCACGTACTAACACAAATTTTAAATTAATGCAGTTTAAATAAGTGCATATATCAATGAAAACATCATTTTAATTATACACAATTAGCACGCAATAAGGCAGATTAATGATGGCTGGATTTCTTGGATGTATTCTAGAAATGCAATAACCTACTAGAATGCAGAGAATGAGAGTCCAGATAACAAAGCAATGTATTGTTAAAGTCACATGTATTGTGTTCCTTCTCTTGTAGGGCCATCACTGATAGGCTCCCATTTTCATTCTCACTGCCCTAAATAATCCCCTCATTAGAAGTAATTCTAGTACTAGTACAGCATCTGTGCTTCTTCCTCTCATCATTCATACTGGTCCCAGACTGGGGTCCTAAAATTTATGCTTGATTTAGTCATTTGCAAACAAGAACATTTAGTAGTGAATTGTCACATAAATAATGAAATAAAATTCCTAAGCAAAATATTAGAGTTCCATCATAATCTGATCTCACACTATCCCTTCCTCAACTCCCATTAAACCACAGATGAAGACCTTAAGAAAACAAAGCAAACAACACACCATCTTTTATATCCTGTTTTTTTTTTTTTAAAGCAGTTCCATCAAATTAAAAATTATTTCCCCATTTCTAACTTTCAAAATTGTACCAATCTTTTCAGGTCTACTCTTCATTATATATAACTAAAACAAGTTTTCTGATGGCTATTCTAACTTCCTAAAATTATACACCACTGTCTAGTATGCAAGATGAATCTTTGCCACATAGTAAGAAACACTTCTGACCTACTTACGTAATTTCCGTATTTTGCTCTAGTTGAATAAAATTATCTATCTCCTATACTGTCTTCCCCATTTCTTCTATTCCCCCATTTCTTCTATTCCCTTTTGAACTCAGTCTATGTACAATAAAAGGAAGTCAAGTAATTGTTATGGTCACTGATCTTACAACCATCAAACTGACTTTTACTTTGGGGGATTGCTCAGGTTGACTTATTCAGAATGCTGCTTTTAATATAGAACTAGAGGAGTTGAGAAGTTGGTGAGTGTTCCTTTAAGAGTCAAAACAGGAAAATAGAAACAACTTTGAGTACTTCAGAGACAATTTAATTCAGAAAATTGGTCTCAAAGACAGTAGACTTCTGATTAAAACAATAAAACAAAACAACAACAAAAAAAACCTAATAGCTATAAAACATAACTGAGAGAAATTAAATTAGACCTAAAAGAAAAAAAAAAGGAGAAATATACCATGTTCATGGTCAGAAGACTTAATGTTAAGGTGTCAGTTCTGAAATTTATTTAAAACTACAGTGAGGTCCCAGTCAAAATCCCAGCAGGCTAAATAGAAAATGGGCAAACTGATTCTAACATCCACGAATTAAAAAACAAAACAAAACAAAACTCAAAGACCTGAAATAACTTGGAAAAGAAAAAATAAATAGGGGGGAATGCTTAATTTTGAAATATTATGAGTGGTTTTGGCATGGATGCAGTAAAATTGATTAAAAATATAGAGTACAGAAATAGATTCACTCATGTTTAGACAGATTCCCAGTTAAAATGCAAGGAAATTTAGCAGAAAATGATAGACTTTTCAAAAAGGGATTCTGGAGTAACTGGATATCCACATGCAAAAATCTCCAAAAACAACATAAAACTTTGGTCTACTACTCATACAAAAATAAACTCAAAATAGATCAACCTAATTGTAGAATTTAAAATTGTAAAACTCCTGGGTGCCTGGGTGGCTCAGTTGGTTAAGCGACTGCCTTCAGCTCAGGTCATGATCCTGGAGTCCTGGGATCGAGTCCCATGTCAGGCTTCCTGCTCAGCAGGGAGTCTGCCTCTCCCTCTGACCCTCTTCCCTCTCGTGCTTTCTGTTTCTCATTCTCTCTCTCTCAAATAAATAAATAAAATCTTTAAAAAAATAAAAAATATAAAATTGTAAAACTCCTAGGAGAAAATACAAGAGGAAACCTTTGTAGCCTTGAGTTAAGAAAAAAATTTCTAAAATAAAAAAAGATAATCTATAGAAGAACAAATTGGTGAATTGGGCATTATAAAAATTAAAAATTTCTGCTCTTCAAAGGATGCTATTCAGTAAAACAAGCCACAAACAGGGAGAAAATATATACACATAATTGTATCTGATAACATATATTCAGAACATATAGACAACTGACTGCCAAAACTCAGTAGGAAAAACAAACTTCATATAATAAATGAACATAGACTTGACAGATGATACATGGATGGCAAATAAGCACATGGACAACATAATTAAGAATAGGAAATTAAAGCCACTTGGGAGAAGATGCTCCACTTATGCCAACAGGAAAATGTAAATTAAAAACATTGAAATACCACTACAGACCTATTAGAATGACCTAAATCCAGAACACTTATGACCTACTTAAGTAATTTCCATATTTTGCTGTAGTTGAATAAAATTATCTCCTCTACTGTCTTCCCCATACCAAAAACTGACAAAAATGTGGAACAACAGGAAATCTCATGCATTTCTGGTGGGAATGCAGAGTTGTACATCCACTTCGGACAGTTTAGTGGTTTTTAACAAAACTAAGTACATTCTTGGCATGTGATCCATCCACTGCATTCTTTGGTATTTATCCAAAAGGTTTGAAATTTATGTCCACACTAAAGCCTGTACACAGATATTTATAGTAGCTTTACTCATAACTGCCAAAACTTGGAAGCCAACAAGATGTTCATCAGCAGCTAAATGGATACATAAACTGTGGCACATCAGTTAAAGGAATATTAATGCTTAAAAAAATAGTACAATTGCTGGATCATAGATAGGATAGTTCTATTTTTAACTTTTTGAGGAACCTCCATACTGTTCTCCAGAGTGACTGCACCAGTTTGCATTCCCACAAACAATGTAAGAAGGTTCCCCTTTCTCTGCATTTTCGCCAACATATGTTGTTTCCTGTGCCAATTTTAGCCATTCTGACTGATGTGAGATGATATTTCATTGTAAGTTTTGATTTGTATTCCCCTAATAATGAGTGATGATGAGCCTATTTTCATGTGTCTGTTAGCCATCTGGATGTCTTCTTTGGAAAAATGTCTATTCATGTCTTCTGCCCTTTCTTCAACTAGATTATTTGTTTTTGGTAGAGTTTGATAAGTTCTTTTTATATTTTGGATATATTAACCCTTTATCAGATATGTCATTTGCAAATATCTTTTCCCGTCGCATAGGTTGACTTTTAGTTCTATTGACTCTTTCCTTCACTATGAAGAAGTTTTTTGCTTTGATGAAATCCCAACAGTTTATTTTTGCTGTTGTTTCCCTTGCTTCAGGAGACATATCTAGTAAGAAGTTGCTATGGCCAATGTCAAAGAGGTTACTGCCTGTGTTCTCCTCTAGGATTCTGATGGTTTCCTGTCTCATATTTAGGTCTTTCATCCATTTTGAATTCATTTTTGTGCATGGGGTATGAAAGTGGTCCAGTAATTGCACCTATGATTCAGCAATTGCACTACTAGGTATTTACCCAAAGTATACAAAAATACTGATTTGAAAGGACCCATGCACCCCAATTTTTATAGCACCATTATCAACAATAGCCAAATTATGGAAGGAACCCAAATATCCAATCATCTGATGAATGAATAAAGAAGAGGTGGTACACACACACACACACACACACACACACACACACACACACACACACACACAATGGAATATTACTCAGCCATAAAACCAAATAGTCTTACCATTTGCAATGACATGGATGGAGCTAGAGTATTACGCTAAGTGAAATGAGTCTGTTAAAGAAAGACAAATACCATAAGACTTCACTCACATGTGGAATTTAATAAAGGCGATAAGGGGGAAAAAAGAGGGAGAGAGGCAAACTAAGAAATGTACTCTTAACTACAGAGAACAAACATGGTTACCAAAGGGGAAGTGTGGGGGATGGGTTAAATGGGTGATAGAATTTAAGGAGTGCACATGCTGTGATGAGCACCAGGTGTTGTATGGAGGAATTGTTGAATTTCTAAATTGTACGCCTGAAACTAATACTACAGTATGTTAACTGAAATTTAAATAAAAAACTAAAAGAAAAAAGGAAATAAACTATCAAGCCAGAAAACATAGGGAGGTATCTTAAATGCATACTACTAAATGGAAAAAGCCAATATGAGAAAATATCATACTGTATGATTGCAAATATATGACATTCTGCAAAAGGCAGAACTACAGCAACAATAAAAAGACAATGGTTGTCAAAGGTGGGGAGTTGAAGAGGAAGAGATGAATATGCAAAACACAGAGGAATTTTCAAACACTGAAAATATACTCTGTATGATATTATAATGACAGATATATACCATAATTCATTTGTCCAAACCGTAAGAGTGAACCCTTAGGTAAACTATGGATATTGGGTAACTATGATGTGTCATTGTAGGTTTATCCTTGGTTAAAAACAAAAAGTAAAACTTGGGTGAATAATGTTGACAGTGCATGAGGCCCCACATGTTTGAGGGCAGTTGATATATGGAACATCTCTGACCTTCTAGTTTGTTGTAAACTTAAAACAACTTTAAGAAAAAATTAAGTCTTTAACATAAATACACAATAAAATAAGTGCATACTTCTTAGAATGGCTAAAATTAAAAATACTGACCATACCAAGTTTTGGCTAAGACATGAATGAATTAGAACTTTCATGCACTATAGACAGCAATATAAAATGGTAAAGCCACTCTAGAAAGTAGTTTGGCATTCTTAAAAAAATTAAATATGCCCCGTTCCACTCATATATATTTACCCAAGAGGAATGAAAATATATATGTCTACAATGAAACTATACAAAAAGAAATGTTAATTACAGCTTTATCTGTAATCACCAAAAACTGGAATCAATCAAGATGTCCAACAACATGAACATAGATAACATACTGTGTTATCCATGCAATGGACTATTACTCAGGAATAAAGAGCTAATAACTATTGAGGTGTGCAACAATTTAAATAAGTCTTAGTCACCCTGAGTAAAAGAAGCTAGACAAAAACTAGTGCATACTCTATGATTCCATTTATATAAAATTCCAAGAAATGCAAACCGAGGTCTAGGGATAGAAATTGTTTTGGCAATAAGTTTGGGCAGTAGGGGTAGATTCAAGAAGATGGGAAGAAAATACTACAAAGGCACATGAGGAAACTTTTGGGGGTGATGGATATGTTTATTCTCTTGATTATGATGATAGTTTCTTTGATGTGTACATGTTATTGTTGAGAGTTTAGGTAAGCTACAGCATAGTATTGCCACCTCAGCATCCATTTCATTTGACCAAAGGACCTGGGGGGTGGGGAGGGAGCTAAAACCTTAATAGCCCCTCATGCAAGTTCATGCCCTAGATAACAGCCCCAGTCACAAGTAAAACTAAGTTCTTGATAAGACTTCTCCAACAGTCCTTGTGAAAAAGTCTCTCCTGCTTTCCAGGACCTTCCCCTGTGTACCCTTCCGATAAGAACCCCACAACGCTTACCCAAAATCCCTCTGTCTTTTGTTTCAATTGACAGATCTAGACTTCTCAATAAAATTTTTTAAAAACTTACCCCAAAGGTAAGTAATTTAACAAAATTTAATGTAAAATCTAATTATTAGTTATTAGATATTGAATAGCTATCATACTCTAAGATATGTACAAAATGCTCAAAATTCTTTTATTAATATCTTCATTTCTAGATGAAAATAAAGCTTGAAAAGATAAAATGACTGGCCCCAAATCACACATCTATAAAGAGTTATGTTTCAATTTTTTAAAAATATTTTAATGTTAATTTTTGTCACTATCAAATGATAGATATTTATACTTCCCCTTCATTTCTAGCATTTGTTGTTTTTCTTTCATTTGTATTAATCAGGACAGTAATGTTATCAATGTTCTAGCATTTGTATTTGCTTTAGTATTTTACTATTTGTAATTTCATTTTAGTGTCTTTTTAAAGATTTTTTATTTATTTGAGAGAAGAGAGTGCACTAGTAGAGGGAAATGGAGAGGGACAAGCAGACTCCACATCAAGCATGGAGTCTGACACAGGGCTCCATCCCAGGACCCTGGGATCATGACCTGAGCCAAGGGCAGATGCTTAACCAACTAAGCCACCCAGGTGCCTTTAAGGGATTTCTTCCAGAAGTTGATGGTATTTAGGAAAAAAAAAAAATTAGATCATCTCTGATTCAAACAGGAAATAAAGCTAATTTCTTCCAGATAATATTCTCTTTTTACAAGCTTCAGTTTTATTAGACTGTTAAATTTACAAATAAAGTATAAAAAATAAAATTTCCAATTCAGTAATTCAAACTGAAAAATTAATCCTCACCTAAAAAAAGGGAAAAAATGTGTTAAGCATTACTATGTACTAAATCCAAATATGCTTTTCATCTCTTAAGAACTTATCTCTGTATGTGTTCTATAAATATCCTGGAATGTATATTTTATTCTTTTGAAGGAGTTTGTCTTGACCTCTTGACATATTAAGTAAAACACTGGTAAACATGCTTTGTATGATGCCGGCATGATAAGGATTTTTTGCCTTCAGAAAAGTTGCTTGTTTGTGTGTTCATGTATAAGGGGAGTTAAGAAAGGGATAAGAGCAATGTCAGCAAAATATGGGGGATATATTTAAATTATCACCATTTTTGAAAAGTTATTAAATGCTCTTCTGTTAATGAAAGACCATTAAAGAATATTTCAGATATGTGCTCTGCCCTTTGATCTCTTACATTCAACAAAAGGAAAAAAAGACCAATGCTGGCCTGATAATAATCTTAAAGGCCCTTGTAACAGGTATACTAAATAAATTCAAGTTATAAATATAAAACTAGGTCTAAAGTGCATGTGCGTGCACACACACACACTCACACAAACTTGAGAATTATACTTCAAGAAAAAAAACATCTAAAATAAATTTTGGATGAGAGAATAATTACTAGTAAACTAGGAATTACCATGTCCAGAGACACTAAAGGACAAAATAAATCTGCTTGTAATAACAAAAGTTGTATTGAAAGCAATTTGTGAAATACCTGTTTTTGACTTTTAAACATCCACCATCCAAACTGTTTTATGATTATTAATATTAGCTCTTACTATTTCTATAAATATGCAAGACATTCAATAATTATTGCTATACTGAACCGTGATTTTCATAAGGGATAATCCCTCCTATTCAAGTTTGCAAGAACTCAGGGGATTAAAGCATATTTTCTAAATCTCACTGATATTTTGCTAGACTTAGTTCAAAGACCTTAGAGATAATATCCCACAGAGCTTTAAAATTAAATATCAATGGTTCTGTAAATTATTAATTAGGATCTAGAGATTTTTCATGATGAACTGAAATTGTCCCTGATGTACTTGCTTGGATTTTCTTTAGTGCTCAGAAACCTGGATAAAAAAAGACAGATAGCTGATAAAATTTATGATGGTGTTTTCTCAGCAGATGTGAGAAAGGGCAAGGAGACAACAGAGTTGGGAGCACTTACATCATTAAAATAGAATGTATGCAACATAGACCCATGCAAGACTATGGACTCCGGGAAACAAACTGCGGGTTTTAGAGGGGAGGAGGGATGGGTTAGCCCAGTGATGGGTATTAAGGAGGGCACGTATTGCATGGAGCACTGGGTGTTATATGCAAACAATGAATCATGGAACACTACATCAAAAACTAATGATGGAATGTATGGTGACTAACATTACATAATAAATAAACAAACAAACAAACATTTTTAAATAAAAAATTAGAATGTATGTTCTTTGGGTTTAGTCTACAAAGAGAAGAAATTGAAGACAAGGAAGGTGCTTTACAATGGGAGAAAATCAAGGCATCAAGTAAGTGATGATTTATGGGGACTAAAATAATAAATACAACTGGGAGAGGTTAACAAAGCAGTTATAGACAGTTTAACTTTAGAAATGAAGCAACGGCTGATGCTGTTATGTTTGGATAATATAGCTGTGGGCTTGAATATCTGAAATGAAGTATAACTGAAATGTTTTGGATCTTAAGAAGTCAAAAAAATGGAATTTACCATGCTGTAGGGGTTTTGTAAGATCATACAGATAAACAGGGACAATATTATGACTTGAGATAAGGAATCACAGTTATGCTATATATCAACATCTTTCAAAAATATGTAAAATTTTACACACAGCAACAGTTAAAGTGGATAACCAAATTTCATATGCCAAGACTGAGAAAGCAGTTTTACAAGAAAATGCAAGATAAGTAATTTGAAGGCAGCGCTGGGAATCTAAATTAATATAGTCTCTACTTCCTGGCCCTGTGTGAGAAATGAAAGATTCATCCATGACAAAATGAGGAAGAAAAGAGACATGTGAAGGAAGGGGCTCTTGAATGATGGGAGTACAGAAAATCTGGTTTTCTATTGAATTAAAGACTTGCAGAATATAGAAAAGGAGGAAGAAAAGTAGTAGTCATTTGGATCAGAAAAAAAAAAAATAGGGAAAACAAAGGATAAAAAAAATATGACCTGAAAAGACTTGCATTTTGGTAAGGTTTGCTTATGTTTTGTTTAAAGTTTGTGGAGAAATAACAAAATTAGCTTTGAGCTTCCTCCTACGAGACAACCCAAGAGTTATATTCCCTAAAGCAAGGCTACTTATGCCTTTATGTAAATGAATTCAAAGGCCCTCTACTCATCTCAGGATGAAATATAAACTCTTTATTGTGGCCTAAAATGCTCAGAATGGATGCCTTTCCAACATACTCTGCCAAGTATTGCATCTATATTCCAGCCATATCAAAACTATCGCTCCATGTTTTTGATGGAAACCTGTGGACTCAATCTTTTTGAAAAACTTTCCCCCAAGCTTCAAATTTTAGTTATTTATCCTGTGAAGGCTGCTCAAAAGTGTCCTACTTTGAAATATAACTCTCCATGAATTTTTCACACTTCTTCATGTCTAGAAATTAAGTCATTTGTTCAGATTTATTTAAACTCCAGAGAGAAAATGACTCCATTCCTGGATATTCAAAGATAGTTTAAAAACAAACCTTTCTCCTTCCTCTCTCTGAACATTTGCTTATAATCTAGGATAGTAAAGATAATATCTCTTTCTAGAGGGGGGCAATGGAAAATTTTCCAGAAACACTCATATGAGATTTGGGGTTTCCAAAGCTCGGTGATCCTCAGCCATGACACAGACCCAATGTATGTGCAGCATCCACCCCACTCTGCCTGTGCTATTGCCCCAGTAGAGATTTGGGATGAGGGAAATAATGCAAACAAAAGTTCATGCTTCCTTCTGTGTTACAATAAACTCTCTAAATCCACTTGAGCCCTTTGTCCCTTATAAGCCAAATACATGGAAATGCGGCAAGCCAACCTATCCACTTCCAACTGGCTGCTTAGAAACTGCTTGACACCCACACACACGGAGTGTGTTGTCCTAAACAGTGTGTGCCCCTTCTGTTTCCACTGTATACTGTATTATCCCAGTTACTATATGCCTTTCCCACTAGTTCAAAAATGCCTTAGAAGACTGCATTTTCACTTATTTCTACACATTTTACCCTCAAAGAGGAAACCAGACACAAAAGTACAATCACTGCAATACAATAGTGCCAAATAATTATAGAGAAGTACTAGAGCGTATATTACAGAGAAGCAGGAAGGAATTCTGGCATAGATGTAGGCACTAAATTTGGAGTATTTAAGTTCAAGTACTAGTTTTACCACTTACCAACTGTGTGACATTGGGCAAGTTATTTCATCTCTGTGCTTCAGTTTCCTCATTTATAAAAATGAAAACCATAGTATATATTCATAACAGGCTGTTGTGAAGATCAAATGAATAAATGTACTTGTAACAAGTAACAATGAAAGTAACAATGTCTGATAAAAATTTTCCAACTAAAAAATAAAAACCAGGACGTATTCCTCACATCCCTATTCATAAACTTGTCAGTATCACTCCAGGTCTTCAGAGACAAGGTGAAAAAACACTGAGTCTCTTCACAAATACCAGCCACCCCTCAGATAACACTGAGATTTTACAGAGATTGTGTAGAAATAGAATGGATTATATCTTCAGCCTTCTACACAATCAATTAATCTATTAAAATGCTATTTTTATAGGAATGGATAAGATTTTCCACCTTTCCCCCCACTACATACAAAAAGGTTGAAGCAAACAATAGAGAATAAAGCAGTTTTCACAGTTTGCATCATTGTGGTTTCATATTTTTGTGTTCACAGATGGTTGTTTTATATACCTAGATGTAGAATTTAGTAAGAATAAATTCCCAGGTAACAGAAGGGGTTGTCATTAGCATTTCAAAAACTGTCAAGTCACCTAAAGGTATTTTAGCACTGTTCTTAATATCTTCACAATAGTTTAGCCCTCAGGCTTTCATCACTGAAAATGATGAAAATAAACTAATTCCAAAGGTGGTAACTAAAATACCCACCTTTGTTATGATTTTAATACACTTTAGATAAATTTTAGAGAAATTTTAAACTTACAGCAAAATTGAGGGGTAGGTACAGAGATTGCACATATACCCATGACCCCTCACATATATAGCCTCTTCACTGTCAAGGTCCCCCACCAGGGTGGTACATCTGTTACAACTGATAAACCTACACTGATCTATCATTACTACACCAAGTCCATAAATTACATAAGTGTACAACCCTTAAATTTTTAGAAAACAATGAAAGATGACTTGACTTGACTAGAAAATTTCTGGGTTGTTGTTGTTCTTTTGCTCAGAGAGTCTCCAGGGTAGTATATGGTGAGAAATTTTAAAATGTTAGTACATAAGGGATAGAAGGAACATACCTCAACATCATAAAGGCCATATACAAAAGACCCAACGCTAATATCATCTTCAATGAAAAAAAACGAGAGCTTTTCCCTTAAGGTCAGGAATATGACAGGGATGTCCATTTTCACCACTACTGTTTAAACCAGTACTGGAAGTCCTAGCCTCAGCAATCAGAAAAAGAAAGAGAAATAAAAGGCATCCAAATCAGTAAGGTAGAAGTCAAAGTTTCACTCTTCACAGTTTACATGAAATTCTATGTAGAAAACCCAAAAGATTCCACCAAAAAATTGGTAGGACTGATACATGAATTCAGCAAAGTCGCAGGATATAAAATCAATGCACAGAAATCTGTTGCATTTCTATACACCAATAATGAAGCAGCTGAAAAAGAAATCAAGGAATCGACCCCATTCACAATTGTACCAAAAACTGTAAGATACCTAGGAATAAACCTAGCCAAAAAGGGTAACCCTCTTATAATGTTGGTGGGAATGCAAACTGATGCAGCCACTCTGGAAAACAATATGAGATTCCTTAAAAGTTAAAAATAGAACTACTCCATGATCCAGCAATTGAACTACTAGGTTTTTATCCAAAGGATACAAACATAATGATTAGAAGGGGAACATGCACCCCAAAGTTTGTAGCAGCTATGTCCAGGATAGCCAAATTATGGAGAGAGCCCAGATGTCCATTAACAGATGAATGGATAAAGAGGTGTGTGCACACACACACACACACACACATACACACACAATGGAATATTGCTCAGCTATCAAAAAGAACGAAATCTTGCCATTTGCAACAACATTTCACTCATATGTGAAATTTAAGAAAGAAAACAGATGAACACAGGGGAAGGAAAGAAAATAAAAAAAAAAAACAGGGAAGCAAACCACAAGAAAAAGAGAACAAACTGAGTGTTTCTGGAGGGGAGTGGGTGGGGAGATGGGCTAAATTTGTGATGGGTATTAAGGAGGGCACTCGTGATGAGCACTGACTGTTATATATAAGTGATGAATCATTAAATTATATTTCTGTAACCATAACTACACCATATATTAACTAATTTGAACTTAATAAAAATAAAATAATACATATGCTTTATATAAGTATCTAGTGAAAAATACAAGAATACTCTTCCCTATCAAACTTAAAAACCAATGCCTGAGTTCTAGCTTTAGGCACATAAGAATATATAATTACTGGTTATGGGAAAAAATGTGAAATCCTTTTCCTTAAGGCTCATTAAAACAAATATAGAAATGTCCTATATTTAAAAATATTAGTTTCAAAGATTATGTGGTATTTATTTGTTTATAAGTGTCACATGTTTTGAAGAATATATAAATAAAACCCATGGGGTTGAATATATTGAGATTCACATGAGTTGATAGGAGCTTTAGTGAACATGTATCTGCCCCATTTAAGTTTCTGATTTGGGAATATAAGAGGAAATAAAAAGTAAACCTATCTTCACAGTATCAAAATATTTTAATGCCTAAAATAATTATTTTATTTCCAGGGGTTCATTTACTAGATTTCACAATAACTTGATTTTCTAGCCTAGAAAAAGAGCAAAGATTAATACTACAACTCTAAACTTCTAAGAAATATATTTATTCAGTGAATAAATACATGCTCAGCAGTTATAAGTAATTGAATGCTTAAAGATGAACAAATGAGTCAGAAACAAACTTCTCTCAAAGTGTGATTTAGTAGAAATTATATTAATTCCTTATATAATCTGCACACACACGCGCGCACACACACACACGAATTCTGAAAGCTAAATACTATTGTAGAAACAATGAAATCACATCCAAACCCACAAAACCTCTCAACAAAGGCAGAGGAAAAAAGAACTTTATTATTGTATTGAATAAGCATGAAGCCAGAATGTGATGTGCACTACAGGCGATCTGCTAGGAGACTGCAAAGACAGAAAGATATCTCACCCTTCTACATAGCCCAAGCAGGTACAAGCCATTATGCACATGTTCTCAAGATAAATAACTAGTCCTCAAGTAAGATGAGTTGATAGCATCATATTTTTTTGGTTATAAATAGTTCGTCCTAAATTTACTTGGTAGGTGGAATCACCATCTGTGTTAGTGAATTGGATTTATCTAAAGGAAAAATAAATTCCTTTACAAGAAGGGGCAGTTTTACAACTTGAAACTAGGGACCCTGCCAAAATAAGGCTGAATCCAGGAAAACTAGGAAATAGGAGCACGATTTTATCTGATGGTAACATTTCAAAGATTGTTCTTCAGAAAGATATCCCAAGGTCTTAAAGCTGGCAAAGACTCAGCTTTTTAAGAAACTTACATACATTTCAGAGAGGTAAAGAACTTAAATTATGAGTTTCATTAAGTAAATGTTCTCAGAAAAAAGAAGAAAAGGCATTTCTTCACTCATTTTCAATAAGAATTTAGCCTTTTATATTTAATTTGTATTTAATTTTAAAATACTTATGATTTTACAGGTAAGGGACTCAAGTTTAAAAAGTCTAGTTCACCCAAATCTTCACAGTAAGTAACACATCCACTTGTATTAATTAGATGTCTTTTATATGGAGGTAAGAGAATATCCCACACACTAAAGGGAAAAAAAAAAAGTGAAAATTTCATTGTTACAATATAAAAATTATGAAATACTAGATATTTCTTTTTCAAAAGGGGGGAAAACTTTGAACAAGTTCAAGACCTTCATTTTATTTCTTTCATCTGCTTATTTCTTTGCATTTGTTTATTTTTGCAAATAGAAACATTTTTTTTTCTAATTCACAAAGGTGGAAAATTTGGCTTAACTGTTCAGTTTAACTTTTAGTAGCCCATCCCTCAGTAGAGAGGTACTCTAAGTTACACTGTCTTTATTTTTAATTTTTTATTAACATATAATGTATTATTTGTTTCAGGGGTACAGGTCTGTGATTAATCAGTCTTACATAATTCACAGTGCTCACCATAGTACATACCATCCCCAATGTCCATCACCCAGCCACTCCATCCTTCCCAACCCCCTCCACTCCAGCATCCTCAGTTTGTTTCCTGAGATTAAGAGTCCCTGTGGTTTGTCTCCCTCTCTTATTTTGTCTTGTTTCATTTTTCCCTCCCTCTCCCTATAAGCCTTTGTCTTGTTTCTCAAATCCCTCATATGAGTGAGATCATATGATACTTGTCTTTATCTTGATTGACTTATTTTGCTTAATACCCTCTAGTTCCATCCATGTCATTGCAAATGGCAAGACATCATTTTTTTGGATGACTGCATAATATTCCACTGTACACACACACACACACACACACACACACAACATATTTTCTTCATCCATTCATCTGTTGATGGACATCTAGGTTCTTTCCATAGTTTGGCTATTATGGACATTGCTGCTATAAACATTGGGGTGCTTGTGCCCCTTAGGATCACTACATTTGTATCTTTGGGGTAAATACCCAGTAGTGTAATTGCTGGGTTATAGGGTAGCTCTATTTTCATCTGTTTGAGGAAACTCGATACTGTTTTCCAGAGTGGCTGCACCAGCTTGCATTCCCACCAAAAGTGTAGGAGGCTTCCCCTTTCTCCGCATCCCCGCCAAAATCTGTCACTTCCTGACTTGTTAATTTTAGCCATTCTGACTGGTGTGAGGTGGTATCTCATTGATGTTTCTAGAAAGAAGTTGCCGTGCATGAGGTCAAAGATGTTGCTGCCTGTGTTCTCCTTTAGGATTTTGAGGAGTTACTCTCTCACATTTAGGTCTTTCATACATTTTGAGTCTATTTTTGTGTGTGGTATAAAGAAATGGTCCAGTTTCCTTCTTCTGCATCTGGCTGTCCAATTTTCCCAACACCATTTGTTGAAAAGACTGTCTTTTTTCCATTGGACATTCTTTCCTTTGTCAAAGATTAGTTGACAATAGAATTGAAGGTCCATTTCTGGGCTCTCTATTCTGTTCCATTGATCTATGTGTCTGTTTTGTGCCAGTACTATACTGTCTTGATGATGACAGCTTCGTAATAGAGCTAGAAGTCCGGAATTGTGATGCTTTGCCACCAGCTTTGTGTTTCTTTTTCAACATTCCTCTGGCTGTTTGGGGTCTTTTCTGGTTCCATACAAATTTTAGGATTATTTGTTCCATTTCTTTGAAAAAAGTTGATGGTATTTTGATAGGGATTACATTAAATGTGCAGATTGCTCTACATAGCATAGACATTTTTAAAATATTTGTTCTTCCAATCCATAAGTATGGAACGTTTTTCCATTTCTTTGTGTCTTCCTCAATTTCTTTCATGAGTATTTTATAGTTTTCTGAGTACAGATCCTTTGGCTCTTTGGTTAGATTTATTCCTAGGTATCTTATGGTTTGGGGTGCAATTGTAAAGGGGATTGACGCCTTAATTTCTCCTTCTTCTGTCTTGTTGGTGTATAGAAATGCAACTGATTTCTGTGCACTGATTTTCTATCCTCCCGCTTTACTGAATTCCTGTATGAGTTCTAACAGTTTTGGGGTGGAGCCTTTTGGGATTTCCACGTAAGTATCATACCTGCAAAAAGTGCGAGTTTCACTTCTTTGCCAATGCAGATGCCTTTTATATCTTATTATTGTCTGATTGCTGAGGCTAGGACTTCTAGTACAATGTTGAATAGCAGTGGTGATAGTGGACATCCCTGACATGTTCCTGACCTTAGGGGAAAAGCTCTCAATTTTTCCCCATTGAGTATGATATTTGCTGTGGGTTTTTCATAGATGGCTTTTATGAGATTGAGGTATGTACTCTCCATCCCTACACTGTGAAGAGTTTTAATCAAGACAGGATGCTGTACTTTGTCAAATGCTTTTTTCTGCATCTATTGAGAGGATCATATGGTTTTTGTTCTTTCTTTTATTAAAGTATTGTATCACATTGATTGATTTGCAGATGTTTAACCAACCTTGCAGCCCAGGGATAAATCCCACTTGGTCATGGTGAATAATCCTTTTAATATACTGTTGGATCCTGCTGGCTAGTATTTTGGTGAGAATTTTGGCATCCATGTTCATCAGGGATATTAGTCTGTAGTTCTCCTTTTTGATGGGATCTTTGTCTGGTTTTGGGATCAAGGTAATGCTGGCCTCATAAAATGAGTTTGGAAGTTTTCCTTCCTTTTCTATTCTTTGAAACAGCTTCAGAGGAATAGGTATTAATTCTTCTTTAAATGTTTGGTAGAATTCCCCTGGGAAGCCATCTGGCCCAGGGCTCTTGTTTGTCGGGAGATTTTTGATTACTGCTTCAATTCCCTTTATACATCTCTAGGAATGCATCCATTTCTTCCAGATTATCTAATTTGCTGGCATATAGTTGCTCATATGTTCTTAAAACTGTATTTCTTTGATGTTGGTTGTGATCTCTCCTCTTTCATTCATGATTTTATTTATTTGGGTTCTTTCTCTTTTCTTTTTGGTAAGTCTGGCTGGGGTTTATCAATCTTGTTAATTCTTTCAAAGAACCAGCTCCTAGTTCCGTTGATCTGTTCTACTGTTCTTTTGGTTTCTATGTCATTGATTTCTGCTCTGATCTTTATTATTTCTCTTCTCCTGCTGGGTTTAAGCTTTATTTGCTGTTCTTCCTCCAGCTCCTTTAGGTGTAGGGTTAGGTTGTATACTTGAGACCTTTCTTGTTTCTTGAGAAAGGCTTGTACTGCTATATACTTTCCTTTTAGGACTGCCTTTGCTGCATCCCAAAGATTTTGAACAGTTGTGTTTTCATTTTCATTGGTTTCCATGAATTTTTTTAATTCTTCTTTAATTTCCTGGTTGACCCATTCATTTTTTAGTAGGATGCTCTTTAGCCTGCATGTAGTTGAATTCTTTCCAAATTTCTTCTTGTGATTGAGTTCTAGTTTCAAAGCATTGTGGTCCAAAAATATGCAGGGAATGATCCCAATCTTTTGGTACTGGTTGAGACTTGATTTGTGACCCAGGATGTGATCTATTCTGGAGAATGTTCCATGTGCACTAGAGAATAATGTGTATTCTTTTGATTTAGGATGGAATGTTCTGAATATACCTGTAAAGTCCATCCGGTCCAGTGTGTCATTTAAAGCCTTTATTTCCTTGTTGATCTTTTGCTTAGATGATCTGTCCATTTCAGTGAGGGGCGTGTTAAAGTCCCTTACTATTATTGTATTATTGTTGATGTCTTTCTTTGATTTTATTATTAATTGGCTTTTATAATTGGCTGCTCCCATGTTTGGTGCCTAGATATTTACAATTGTTAGATCTTCTTGTTGGAAAGACCCTTTAAGTATGATGTAGTGTCCTTCCTCATCTCTTATTATAGTCTTTGGTTTAAAATCTAATTTGTCTGATATAAGGATTGCCACCCCAGCTTTCTTTTGATGTCCATTAGCATGGCAAATTGTTTTCCACTCCCTCACTTTCAATCTGAGGGTGTCTTTGGGTCTAAAATGAGTCTCTTGCAGACAGCATATGTCTTTAAATGACAACCCTAAGGAAGGGAGTAATGGGAGCACCTTCGGTCTTGGTGTAGTAGATGATGCACTGTGCTCCTCAAATATCCTTTCAGGGTGAAGGTTGGTTTTGTGCAGGGCTAAGGATGTTTTTTTTTCAGGTCTGAAAACTCCACAGCCTGACGTGCTAATGTGAGATCTCTCAACAGAAAAGCCTTACCCAAATCACAACCCATTCTGGGGAGAGCCTAGATTCGAGATTGGTAGAGGGGAGGGTATAACTGTCCCTTCATTCCACATCCAGGAAAATTCTAAATTCATACCCAGACCTTCAAAGCTTTGTAAGTGAAGAAGTGAATCCTGCATGTGATGGTATCTTCCTTCTCTGCCCACTACTCTTTCTTTCTCTTTGTCTTCCACAAGTATTGATCACAAAAACTCTGATAAGCTTGGCTTACTGATTTCTATTTCAGCATTGACAATGGTGCTCACTTTAGTTAGGCTCCTCTGAATCCTTCTTTTGACTGGACCTCAGCTTGACCTCTGTCCTTGGCCAGTTCATCCACTTTTAGCAATAATTCTGCCAGATCCAACAGTTTAGCTGAAATTCCTCAACCTTGGTATCTGATCACATTTCTTACCTCTCACTCTCAGTATCTATGTCTTACCAAGTCATGGTATGCCCTACCAAGAATCCAATGTCAGTTTAAGAATTACCCTAAAGCTACATTTTTAAAATTGGACTCAATGTAGTGAAAGTTTAAAAGCTTACAAACCCAAGAGTGACATAATCAGAACCATGCTCTAGATTATGTAAGTGGCATATGTAAAATGACTCAGATGAGGGCAATTAGGGAGAAACTGCACATAACCCACACCCATATATACACACACACACTTATAATGTAGAATGATGTAATATATGAATACATACATGTGCTTATTTTTGAAATTTATGATGAGTGCATTCTTATATTAGAATATTTAGATCTACAGAACTACATTAACTTAAATATTTAAAAATTGAAATTAATGTTGTTGTAATCCAAAGGCCTTGGTTTCATTTCACTAGTTTTATATCTACTGGTGTTTGTATTTGATTGTATATAATTATTTCTATTGTGGTGTAAGAACACTTAACATGAGACTTATCCTTTTAAAAGATTTTTAAATGTATAATGCAGTATTGTTAACTATATGTAAAATGTTTCATAGCATATTTCTAGAATTTATTCATCTTGGGCAACTGAAATTGTATACCCATTGTATACCAACTCTCTATTTCTTCACCCCAGACCCTGGCAATTATCATTCTACTCTGTTTCTATAAATTTAATTTAAATGATGCTTCACATAAGAGGAATCATGCAGTATTTGTATTTCTGTGACTTGTTTACTTTGCTTAGCATAATGTGCTCCATGTTCATCCATCTTGTTATATATGGCAGGATTTCCTTTCTTTTTTTTTAAAGATCTACTTATTTTGAGTAAGGGAAAGGTGGGACTAGGTAGGGAGAGATAGGTAAGGGGCCATGGGATCAGGCTTACAAAATTCAAAAATGTGGGAGATGAAAGGGAACCAGAGAGAAGGAAACAAACCAGACCATCCTGTCCTAGGTGTGAGAGGTGGGGTCTTGTTATAACAGCTACTTGTGACCAAATAAGAATTATGGACCCTAAAAAGGAAGTAAGCCATTGACGGTGTTATCACTAGTCCTTATTGATGGTGCTATCAATAGAGATGTTAAAAAGATTTAAGTTCCCTGGTTAGCTTTCTATAAAAGACAACGTTAAAAGCTCTCAGTGGCAACCCTGTTGGGACCCCTCTCACTCCTGAGAGCTTTTTTCTGTAGCCTTGCTTAATAAACTTCTATCACTTTACTCATTCTCCTTTGTCCACGAAATTCATTCTTCAACTCTGTGCAACAAGAACCTAGTTCTCCCACATCAATTTTAGAGAAAGAGAGAGAGAGAAAGAACATGAATGAGAGTGAGGTGTAGAGGGAGAGGGAGAGATCTCAAGCAGGCTCCCCCCACAGACTATGGAGCCTGACATGGGGCTTGACCTCAAGACCCTGAGATCATGATCTGAGCTGAAATCAAGAGTTGCATGCTTAACTGATTGAGCCACCCAGGCATCCCAGGATTTCCTTCTTTTTTAAGGGTAAATAATATATGTGTCTGTGTTATGTGTGTCATACTGTCTTTTTCCACTGATGGAAATTTAGATTGTTTCTATATTGTGGCTATTTTAAATTCTTTTTTAATAAATACCCTGAATTAGGATTGCTGTTCCATGTGGCAGTTTTATTTCTAATATTTTGAGACACTTAAATACTGTTTTCCATAATGGTTGTACCATTTTATATTCCCATTAACAATGTACCAGTTTTCTAGTTTCTCTAATTCCTCACCCAAACTTTTTTTGACAGTATTTATCCTAATAGATAAACAGATGAAATAGTGTCTCATTGTGGTTTTGATTCCATTTTCATGAGTAATAATGATAATATACACCTTTTATTTTACCTGTTGGTCTTTGTATGCCTTTCAAGAAATGTCTATAAGTTCTCTTGCCTAGTTTTAATTGGATTATTAGATTTTTCTCTGCCATCTACTTACAGGAGTCCTTTATATATTTTGGAAATTAACCATTTATCAGATACAGGTTTTGCAAATATTTTTTCATACTACAGCTTGGTTTTCATTCTGTTTCATTTGCTGCATGGAAGCTTTATAGTTTTATGTAATCACACATGTTTTTGCTATAGTTGCCTGGGCTTTTGGTTTGCTGTCTTATCCATGAAATCACTGCCAAGACCAATGTCATGAAGCATTTCTCTTAACCTTTCTTCCAGGAACTTTACAATTTCAGGTCCTACTTTTAAGTCTTTAATTAATTTTGAGTTAGTTTTTGTGGATAGTGTAAGATAAGGTCCAAATAAATTCTTTTGCATGTGGATATCGTTTCCTGACATTCTTTGTTGAAGAAACTATCCTTTCCCCACTGTGTATTCTTTATCTAGTTTAATAAAGCCTTAAAATATATAAAAATTATTTTTTAAATGATGCAGAAATAGAAAAGATAATAAGAGACTAATTTGGACAATTACATTTCATAAAATAGATAACCTGGAAGAAATGAGTAAACTCTTAGAAACATATAACCTACGAAGACTAAATCATGAATAAATAGAACATCTGAACAGTTTTATAAGAGATTAAATTAGTAATCCCAAACCCACCAAAAAACATCATCCCAGGACCAAATGGCTTCATGGATGAATTCTACCAAACATTTAAAGAAGAAAAAAAGGTTATACTTTTCAGTCTTTCAAAAATTTTAAGAGAAAGAAAAACTTACAAACTCATTGTATGAGCTCAGCATCACCTTGATATCAAAGCTAGATAAAGACAACAAAAGAAATGAAAACAAGTTAATATCCCTGATGAATACAGATTGAAAAATCCTCAACAAAATACCAGCAAATTGATTTCAACAGTACATTAAAAAAGATCAAACACAATGACTAAGAGGGATTGATCCCTGGGATACAAGGATGGCTCAACATACACAAAGCAACTATTTAATACACCACATCAACAGAAGATAAAAATTAATCATTTTAATATATACATAAAAAACATTTGATAAAATTTGACACCCTTTCATAATAAAAACTGAACAACTAGGAATAGAGGGAAATTGCTTCAAAATAATAAAAGCAATATAAGAAAACCCTACAACTAGCATCATATGCAATGATGAAAAGTTAAAAGCTTCTCCTCCCATTTCAAGAACATGACAAGCATGCCCACTCTCACCACTTCTATTCAACATAGTACTGGTGAATCTAGATAGAGTACTTAGGCCACAAAAAGAAAAGGTATTCAAAACAAAAAGGAGAAAGTAAAATTGCTTTTGTTTTCAGACGACTGAAAAAAGACCTGTTAAACAAATTGAACAATGTGGCAGTATATAAGAAAAATCAACATACAAAAATCAGTTGCATTACCACACACTAACAATTAATTATCTGAATAGAAAATTAAGAAAATAATTTCATTTATAATAGAAACAAAAATAATAAAATAGGAATAAAGTGAACTAAGGTGTGAAAGACTTGTACACTGAAAACTACAAACCACTGATGAAAGAATTTAAAGAGAACACAAAAAATGGAAAGACACTCCACAGTACCAGCCCAAAAAAAGTGACATAGGAGGCTCCTAAACTCCATTCCTCCCACAGACACATCAAATATAGACTACATGTGGATTACATTTACTTCTGAAAGAAATCCAGGAATTTGTTGAGCAACTCCTAAACAAAAAAATACCCACAACCAAATGGATAGGAAAGTCTGAGACATACTTTCCCCCTGAACCCCACCCTCAGCCCAGTGACATACAATGGGAGTGAATACACAATTCCCTGAAGAGCAAAAAATTTGGATCCAAAATATAGTGCCCAACTTTTAAGACTTCTACCTGAGAGGCCTCCAAATCATCTAGCTCTGACAGCCAATGGGACTTGTATCCAGGAAACACACTAGACTACAGAAAACAATATAACACTACTTAACAAGCTCTCAAGAACCTCCCCCAGGGCTCAACATAAAGGAAGCAGACAGAAACTCCCAGTCTTTCCCTGAAAGAGGCCTATTTCCATATTTTAAAAGCTGTGCCTGAGGGTAAGGCACCTTATTTTACACACACTTAAGAGCTGACTGTAATCTTCCCTAGACACAGTTTAGGCCTCAGGGACTGTTTCAACATTTCTACTTCACCAAGTTCCTCATTGACAAGAACAGCTGTGTGGTGAACCGGTATGGTCCCACAGAAGAGCCCCTGGTAATAAAGGACTTGCCCTGCTACTTCTAGCTCAAGTATGTGTAGTCCCCCACCCCCACCCCGGGCCACAGCCCCTGCTCGGAGCCTTACATCTGGCATCCATGATGGTCTGCCTAAAAATCAGCCTGCAGGTGGGGCAGATCAGAGAACCTGGCCGTGCATCCCCCCTGCTCCACGTTCCTCAGTCCTGCTGGAGACTTGGCACCGCCCCCCGACCCCTGGTTATCTTGTGGGAATAAAACATTCAAATTGGAAAAAAAAAAATAGGGGCTGACTGTAATCGTCCCCCAACAAACTCACCATTTCCACATTCTTCTTATAGCGTATAGTTCAAAATCACCTACATTCCCATGGAAGGAGCTTGTACACATGAGTGGTGCCTTGCTCTTACAGGTATAACCCCTTGAGAACTGGCTCTGGTGACCAGTGGGGCAGCATTTGCTGGTCCTACAGAACTATAGCAAACAAACAACAATAAAAAGCCAGTTCTAAACTGGCAAAGGCTCAGTACAGAAAGAACAGACAGAAATGCCCATCTCCCTATCTTTCCTTGAAAGAAATCTCTCTATATACTTCAGAAGCTGCTGCTTGAGGGTCTGGTTTCCTTAGAAACTGCATCTTGAGGCTGATTGAAGTCCTCTGTTTGGGACACTTACAGGTCTTGCCACACCTTCAACTAAGAACAAAGAAAGTGGTATATACAATCACAAAGGTTTGAGAGACACCCAGTAAATCAGGCCAGGTTGAACAATAAGGGCTATCTCCTACAAAAGACCACTGTCAAGAGAGGCAAGGTGGGGTTTTAACACATTTGCACAAATCCATACAGAGAATTGAGGAAAGTGAAGATATAAAGGAATGTGTTTCTCAACAAAAGAACATAAAACACCAGGAAAAAGACCTTAATAAAACAGATAGAAGTGATTTCCATGATAAAGAGTTCAAAATAATGGTCAAAAAGATGCTGACTGAGGTCAGGAGGAAAATATTGGACTAAAGAAAGAATTTCAACAGAGACTAAAAATAGAAGAAAGTAAAGTACCCAAGTGCTGAAAAATGCAGTAATTAAAAAAACAAAAAAAAAAACAAACAAACAAAAAAAACTGAATAGAGAGGTCTAACGGCAGACTAAATCAAGTGGAAGAAAAAAAATCAGCAAACACAAAGACAACACAGTGGAAAGCATCTAATCAGAAGAAAAAAAAATGAAATGAATGAAAAAGAGTGAAGATAAATTGAGGGACTTACAAGATGCCACAAAAAGGCCAATGTACATGTTATAGATATCCCAGAAGGAAAAGAGAGAGAAAAGAGGGTAGAAAAGTTATTTAAATACATTATGACAAAAACTTCCCTAACCTGGAGAAAGAGAGATATCCAGATCCAGGAAACGCAGAGAATTTCCATTAGGATGAATCTAAACATATCCACACTAAGACACATTATAATGAAATTGTCAAATGTTAAAGACAAAGAGAGAACCTTAAAGCAGCAAGAGAAAACAACTTGTTATGTCCAAGGAAACTACCAGATCACTATCAGCAAATTTTTTAGCAGAAACTTTGCAGGCCAGAATGAGCTGAAGGATGTATCCAAAGACATGAAAGGAAAAAACAAAAACCTGCCAATCAACAATACTTTACCCGGCAAATATATCCTTCAGAATTAAAAGGTAGAATTTTCCAGACAATTATAGCTGAAGTGGTTCATCACCACTAGACCAGCCTTACAAGAAATATTAAAGTGAGTTCTTCAAGCTGAAATAACATGAATAACAAAAAAAAACCACATAAAATGTATCAATTTAATATAGTAAATACAATTAAATTCAGAATACTCCAGTGTTGAAATGGTGTTATATTAACCACATATAACTCTACTATAAAGGTTAAAACTCAGAAATATTAAAATAATTCTAATTACAATATTTTATTAATGACACACAAGGTAAAACTGTGTAAATTATAAAATTAAAAATAAAACATGGAGAGAAAGAATGTAGAACTTTAGTATGTGTTCAAAGTTAAATTGCTACCAGTTAACAATAGACTATTATAGACCCAGTGTAATGCAAACAAAAACCTATAGTGGATACACAAAAGATAAAGAGAAAACAATCTAAGCATACTACTACTGAAAATGATCAAATCAAAACCCTGAAGAACAGAAGAGGAAAAAAGGAAGTAATCACAACAAACATAAAACAACAAAATGACAATAGTAAATCCATACTTATCAATAATTACTTTAAATGTAATGGACAAAATTCTCCAGTCAAGGGACAGAGTGGCTGATGGATAAAAACACAAGCCCCATCTATGCTCTGACTATATGAGACTTACGTTAGCTGTAAAGACACACACACCCTGAAAATGAATAGAAAAAGCTACTGCATGCAAATGAAAACTTGAAGAAAGCTGGAATAACTATACTTGTATCAAAATAGACTTAAGGGGCGCCTGGGTGACTCAGTCGTTAAGTGTCTGTCTTTGGCTCAGGTCATAATCCCAGGGTCCCTGGGATCGAGCCCCACATTGAGCTCCCTGCTCATTGGGAAGCCTGCTTCTCCCTCCCTGACTCCCTCTGCTTGTGTTCCCTCTCTCACTGTCTCTCTGTCAAATAAATAAAATCTTAAAAAAAAGTAGAAAACTCACAAATATGTGGATATTAACCAACATGCTATTGACTAATCTATGGGTCAAAAAAGAAATCAAAGAATATCAGTATTTTCTTGAGACAAATGAAAATACAACTCACTAAAACTTATGGGCTACACTGAAAGCAGTTCTAAGAAGGATATTCATAGAAATAAATGCCTATGTTAAGAAAAAAGAAAGAGCTCAAATAACCTAACTTTCCATCTCAAGGAACTTAAGAGGAAACTAAGCCCAAAGTTAGTAGAAGAAAGAAAGAAATTCAGAGGGAAAGTAAAGGACACAGAGACTAAATAAATAAATAAAGCAACAGAACTCAGTTTTTTTTTAAGTATACAAAATAGACAAACCTTTACTTAGAATTAATAAGAAAAAAGAGAACTTGATAAAGTTATAAATAAAGGATGAGTCATTACAACAGATATCACAGAAATACAAAAGATCATAAGACACTACTGTGGACTGTCATATGGAAAAAAATTTACAACCTGAAATGGATAAATTTCTAGAAAAATGTAACCTATGAAGACTGAATCATGAATAAGTATAAAAATCTGAACATACCAATTATTTGTAAGGAGGGTAATCAGTAATTAGAAAACTCCCAACATATAAAAGTCTAGGACCAAATGGCTTTGGGGTGAATTCTACCAAACATTTAAGGAAGAATTAATAACAATCTTTCTCAAACTCTTCCAAAACAAATAGAAGAGGGAAAAGTACTTCCAAACTCATTTATGTAGGACAACATGACATCGATTCTAAAACAATAAATGATATCAAGCTAAATTCAACAATATGTTAAAGAGATCATATACCATGATCAAATGGAATTTATTTCAGGGATGGTTCAACATCCACCAATCAATCAATGTGATACACCACAATAACAAGAAGCAGCATACAAATCATGATTATCTCAAAAGATTCAGAAAAACACATTTGACAAATTTCAACAATCCTTCATGATTTTAAAAGCCCCCAAAAAACTGTATAGAGGAAACATAACATAACCAAGACCATATATGATAAACCACAGCCAATATCATCAACTATGAAAAACTCAAAGATTTTACTCTAAAATCAAAAGACAAGGATGTCCACTCTCACCACTTTAATTCCGTATAGTTTCGGAAGTCCTACCTAGAACAATTAGACAAGGGGGGGGGGGAGTCATCTAAATAGAAAAGTAAAAACTGTTTCTTTTTGCAGACAATATATTGCATATAGAAAACCCTAAAGACTCCATCAAAAAAAAATGGTTAAAACTAATAAATAAATTCAGTAAAGTTTTAGGATAGAAAATCAATATACAAAATCATTTGTGTTTCTCTACACTAACAATGAACTATCAAAAAAGAAACTTTAAAAATAATCCCATTTACAAATGCATCAGAAGGACTAAAATACATGGGAATAAATTTAACCAAGGAGGTGAAAAATATGTACAATGAAAACTATAAGACATTGATGAAGAAAATTAAAGACTACACAAAAAAATGGAAGTATATTCTGTGTTCATGAATTGGAAGAATATTGTTAAAATGACCATACTACCTAAGGCAATCTACAGATTCAATGCAGTCCCTATCCAAACTCCGATGGCATTTTTCACAACAATAGAAAAACAATCCTAACATTTGTATGGAACTGTATAAGACCCTGGAAACCCAAAGCAATCTTGAGAAAGAATAACAAAGCTGAAGGCATTATAATTTCTGATTTCAAACTATATTACAAAGCCTTGGTAATCAAAACTGTATGGTTTGGGCATAAAAATAGACCCATAGATCAATGGAACAGAATTGAACTCAACAAAAGGCCCAAGAATATAAAAACTAGAAGGTAAAGTCTCTTTAATAAATGCAAACACATGCAAAATAATGGAACTACCCCTGTCTTATACCATAGGAAAAAACTCAAAATGGATTGCAAACTTGAATATAAGCCCTAAAACCATAAAATTCCTAATAGAAAACATAGGAGAAAGCTGCTTAACTTTATTTGGTCTTGGCAATGTTGTTTTTGACTTGACGCAAAAGCAAAAACAACAAAAGCAGAAACTAACAAATGGGACTACATCAAGCTATAAACTGCGTGGAAAAGAAATCTACCAACAAAATGAAAAGGCAACATGGTATGGGAGAAAATATTTGCAAATCATAAAACTGATAATACCCCAAATATTTAAAGAACTCAATACACCTCAATAGCAATAAATAACCAAGTTGAAAATGGGCAGAACTGAATAGACATTTTTCAAACATAGCAAACAAATGGTCACCAGGTACATGAACAGATGCTCAACATAACTAATCATCAGTAAAATGGAAATCCAAAACACAGCGAGATGTCATCTTACACCTATCAAAATAGCTGTCATCAAAAGACAAGATATAACAAGTGATGGTGAGGATGTCAGACAAAGGGAAACTTTGTGCATGTTGGTGTGAATGTAAGCTTGTATAACCACTGAGGAAAAGAGTATGGAGTTTTCTCAAAAAATTGAAAATAGAACTACCTAATCATCTAGTTATCACATTCCTGGGTCTATACACAAAGTAATTGAAAGTAGTATTTTAAAGAGGTATCTGTACTTTGAAGCTCATTACAATATTATTCACAACAGACAAGGGTTGGAAGCTATCTAAATGTCCAGTGATGGATGAATGGATAAAGAAAATGTGGCATATACTTCCAGTGGAATATTACAGAGTCATGAGAAATCCTGACATTTAGGATGGACCTTGAGGGCATTATGCAAAGGGAAATAAGCCAGACAAAGACAAATATTACAAGGTATAAATTATATATGGAATTAAAAAATGAAGAAGAAAGTCAAACTCACAAAACAAGAAGTAGAAAAATGGTTCTCAGGGTTGGAAGTTGAGGGAAATAGGGAGAGGTTGGTAGAGGGTATATACTTTCAGCTATAAGGTTTTAGTACCTAATATAAAACATAATGACTATAGTTGGTAACACTATATTGTATAATTAAAATCTGCTGAGTGTTGAACTTAAATATTCTTACCAAAACTTTTTTGAAAAGGATAAATATGTGAGGTGATAGATTTGTTATTTAGATGGGAAGAAATCCTTCCCAATATATACATATATCAAATCACCACAATGATAGAAACATTACAACTTTGTTAATTATAACTCAATAAAGTTGAAATTAAAAAAAAAAGACATCCTGTGTTTGTGGACTGAAAACTTCATATTTGCTAAAACGTCCATACTATCCAAAGCAATTGACAGATTCAATGGAATCTCTAAGCAATGACCTTTTCTACAGAAATAAAAAAAAATCCTAAAATTCATATGGAACCAAAAGTATCCCAAATTTTAATCTGACTGGTAACACAGGGAAATTAGTCTCTTAAAAGAAATCTACAAATAACTTATAGCAAACATCACTTATTTCTGAATTATTTGAAAGTTATATTCACAAGATTATAAAAGAAGTAAGGATGCTTAACCATCATTTCTATGAAGTACTTTGCTAGATTTCTAAATAATATGTCTAATGAAGCATGTTCTAAAAACTCTAAGAAGAAACTTTTGATACCATTGAGATTGAAGAAAATTTGAATCCAAGAAGGGAATACACCATGTTCATAGATTTGAACACTCACAATTATAAATCTGCCATGTCTCTCTGTGTGGATATATATTCAATGAGATCCTAGCATTGTGTTGTTGTTGATAACGTTCTGTTTTTCATGGAAACTGAAAATTTTAACATTTATATGGAAATGTCAAGGATCAAGAAGAGCCAATACAGATTTGGAAAAGATCAAAGTTGGAGAACTTACATTTCAGATATCTACAGTAAGTAAAACATTTCAGATATCTACAACAATTAAAACAGTAATAATGAGGGAAAGAAAGACTAATGCAACACAATGAACAGTCTTGAAATAACATATAAATATATAGTCAACCTATTTGTAAATAAGCTGATATTGCAAATAAGTGGGAGGAAATGGTCTTTCAATAATTAGTTTTTGTGGGGCACCTGGGTGGCTCAATTGTTTAAGCGGCTGTCTTCAGCTCAGGTCATGATCCCAGGGTCCTGGGATCGAGTCCCACATCAGGCTTCCTGCTCGGTGGAGAGCCTGCTTCTCCCTCTCCCTCTGCCTGCCTCTCTGCCTACTTGTGCTCTCTTTCTGTCAAATAAATAAATAAAATCTTTAAAAAAATGATTAGTTTTTGTTTTAATTGGATATGCACATGGATAAAAATGAAGCTTGGATCCCACCTTATACCATATTAAAAAAATAAATTCCAGATGATGCTTTAAATATGAAAGATAACACAATCTTCCAGAAGATAATGACAAATACATTCATTAACTTGAAGAGGGAAAAAGTCATTTAAACATGACACATAATTTATCCACAAAAAAGGGGGGAAAAATCAATAAACTGGGCTAAATTATAAACTTCTCTGTGAATTAAAAAAGATCCTTACAAGAGTGAAAGGACAAGCCACAGAATGGAGCCTTGGCAATACATATGGCCACAAAAGCCTCAAGATAAATATGCAAAAGTATGGGACAAAAGGATATCCAAATTGTTAATTTTATGAGTGATGAGAGAAATGTACATTAAAGCACAGTGGGACACACTTACATACTCACTGGAATGACAAGTATCTTTAAAGAGCAGTAAAACTGCAAGTATTGTTGATGCTATGGAGAAAATGAATTTTTCATATATTGCTGCTGGCAGTACAACTTGTTACAAGCACTTTGGAAAAATTACTAGGCAATATACTAAAGTTCAATATATACATAAAGTATTGCCCAGCAATTCTCTACTTGAAATACACCTTACAGAAATTGTTACAGATGTGCAAAACTTATGATAGAAGTCAAAACAGTTGCTACC